>NC_091958.1:16893017-16985712 GCF_031021105.1 Erythrolamprus reginae | reverse complement strand
CTCCTCTTCCTCTTCCTCCTCCTTCTCCTCCTCCTCCTCTTCTTCCTCCTCCTCCTTCTCCTCCTCCTCCTCCTCTTCCTCCTCCTCCTCCTCCTGTGCTGTTTAGGGAGGGTTCCGGGAATTTTCCTGAAGTCCCAGAATGCAAAAAGTGCTGTTTTTTGCATTCTGGGGCTTCAGGAAGCTTCCCGGAACCCTCCCTAAACAGCACAGTTTGCCAAACTGGAAGTGCGTTTCCTGAACTTCCAGTTTGACATTGTAATTTTGCACTCCGGTGCTTCAGGAAACTTCCCTAAACCCACCCTAGTGCAAAAAACAGCACAACAGCAAACTGAAAGTGTGTTTTCTTGAACTTCTGGTTTTCTCATTTGGGCATTTTTTTCACCTACCAGGCTTCAGAAAGAGCTGTGCACATTTTTTATTTATTTATTTATTTATTTATTTATTTATTCATTCATTCATTCATTCATTCATTCATTCATTCATTCATTCATTCATTAGATTTGTATGCCACCCCTCTCCGCAGACTCGGGGTGGCTCACAACAATAACATGCACAGGGAGCAGCATAAGAAGGGGTGGGCAGCAGGCAGGATGCGGTGGAACACAGTTCCACCAGCGGAAATGAGATGCATGTGCAGCTCCAGCTGATTGGCAGCTGTCACTTCCTGGATTACTGGTCTTGGCTCACCTCTCCTTTTTTTCCCTGCTGCTGTTTCATCTGTGCTCCTTGCTTTTTTCCTCTTTCCTCTTTCCTGGTCTCAGACGAGCTTCCCTCTCTCCTGCCCGCTCCCCTCCAGCCTCACGTGGCCACCTCCTGCCTAACGTGCAAGCAGAAGGTGTGGGTGGAAGCGGCGCTGGCAGCATTTTATGCTTCTGGCAGCACCTGTTCACCTAGCTACCCAGACTGAGGCGGGGGGGGGCGATCCAGGAAGGAGAGCGTGGGAAAAGGAAATTGTCACCCCAGCGAGCAACACTGGTGAAGTTGTAAGTCGAGGATTTAATAGTTCGTTCTATGATCGTTCAAGCCACTCCCACCTGGTCACGTGGCTGGCAAGCCACTCCTACCTAGTCACATGACCACTAAGCCACACCCATAAAATAAGCCACACCCACAGTGTGGCATTAAAAAACTTGGCTGCCCATTACTGAGCGTAAGTGTGTGTGTGTTGTTCATGGGTGGGGAGAGAGAATGGGTGTTGGCACACGCACACATGCTAGCCCAACCCCACACACCCCTTTTGACACACGAACCAAAAAAAGGTTTACCATGGCTGCCTTATACCATTTCAGAAAAATGGCTATCCAATTTCTTCTAGTTTTATATCACTCAAGCTAAAGAACATACTTAATGGGTTTTCCTCCTGTTTTTCTACATCAAAACTCAAACTTACCCAACTGACATTCATGCCGAGGGGAACGTAGAACTCACCGTCTCCTGGTTTGTAGGCCGACATAGAAACATAGAAACATAGAAGACTGACTGCAGAAAAAGACCTCATGGTCCATCTAGTCTGCCCTTATACTATTTCCTGTATTTTATCTTACAATGGATCTATGTTTATCCCAGGCATGTTTAAATTCAGTTACTGTGGATTTACCAACCACGTCTGCTGGAAGTTTGTTCCAAGGATCTACTACTCTTTCAGTGAAATAATATTTTCTCACATTGCTTTTGATCTTTCCCCCAACTAACTTCAGATTGTGACACTTTCACCAAATTGGCTTTGTCCAAGATATTGATCGTTGGGAACTTTGATTGGCAGTCATACACGTGTGCCTTGCAAAATTATATTTGCTAGTGAGTCATTAGCTCAGTGTCAAATTCCTGTCATATTTTCAATCAAAGCAAAATAGGCCCTGTCTCATACCATTTTATCTGACATCTCCACTGCTAGTGAGAACTCGTGACATTTCTATCATTCATGTAAAAAAAAAAAATTAAATCTGGCATTCACTGCCAGCAAAGTACATCAGAAGATAAGAGTTTTATTTTTATTTTTATTCCAGAATGGAAATTTTTGCCTTCCTTCCCTTCCCCCAAGCCTCCAATTGGGACATATCTTATAAATTAAGATATGGACATAATTTTTTTCACCTTCTAGCCTCAACAAGATTCTATAGGGCCCTGAATACCAAAATAACTGGACACAAGGACAGTTTTCCCCCAAAATGCCATCAGATGCTTAACAACTATTTCTCACAACACTTGTCAAATAATTTACTATTATTACTATTCCTATTACTACTATTAGTAATTACTAATTCTTCTTCTCTTCCTTACTAGTACCTATCTCTTCCCTACTTATGACTATAATCTTGTTGCTTGTATCTTTCAATTTATATTGTTTTTATTTGTTTCCTAGTACGATTTGATAGCTTATTATTAACCTTGACTATCACTAAGTTTTGTATCTTTTTATTCTTGATGAATGCATTTTATTCTCCTTATGTGCACTGAGATTGTATTCACCTAAGCCAAATTCCCTGTGTGTCCAATCATACCTGGCCAATAAAGAATTCTATTCTATTCTACTCAATCTGTATAGTCCGCAGGACAGAAGGGAAAGGGAGGACATGATCAAAACATTTAAATATGTTAAAGGGTTAAATAAGGTGTAGGAGGGAAGTGTTTTTAATAGGAAAGTGACCCCAAGAACAAGGGGGCACAATCTGAGGTTAGTTGGGGGAAAGATCAGAAGCAATGTGAGAAAATATTACTAAGAGTAGTAGATGCTTGGAGCAAATTTCCAGCAGACATGGTTGATAAATCCACAATAACTGAATTTAAACATGCCTGGGATAAACATATATCCATCCTAAGATAAAATACAGGAAATAGTATAAGGGCAGACTAGATGGACCATGAGGTCTTTTTCTGCCGTCAATCTTCTATGTTTTTATGTTTCTATTCTATAAAGAATTCTATTAGCTCCAATCTTCATTATTAAGCTTTGTAAACACAATCACAAACAGTTCACAATGCATAAGCCACAAAACCTGCATGCAAAATATCATTCTTCCAAATTTATCAATAAAGATTGCATCAAGACAAGAAAATATGCCTGCAAATGGCTTTCATGTAATATATACTTTTAATATCCAAAGGGAACACAAAGAGCAATCTGTATTTTCAAAACAATGCCGTAATTCTTCCCTATGTGATTGTCAAACTGCTTTGTCTTGCAGGATTTTATAAATGAAGGGAAAGAAAAATGCACAGAGCAAATTATTGTTTTCAATTATGTTAATGAAAAGCAAAGCTTTGAAAGGAGAGAAGATTTTTCTCATAATTCTCATAATTAGTTCTGTAATGATTATGAATTACTGAAGTTGCAGAATCCAGATGCTTTACCAGGAAACATCTTTAATGTAAAAGTGGGATAAAGTAATGGAATGAAAAGCTGAAAATGGAGTTCTGACAAAATGAATGAGGACAGGGATTAGGCCCAGTGATCCATTAATATCCCATGAAATATTCCAAATAATCACATTTTTTTTCTCTGAAGATTTATTTCAAATTTCTTAGCTATGCACATGACTTGATTTCCAATGGGGGGAAAAACAAAATAGTGCAAGGTTTAAGTTTTGGGGAAAGCATTTGGGAGACTGGGTTCAACTTCGGTGTCATCAGTGAAAATTCATTGGGTAATCCTTGTGGGATTATTGCTAGGGGTATAGAAGGATGACAGATCTCCATGTAAAGCATTTAAAGAAGAGGCATGATCGATATGAAACAACTCTATGTAATGATAAATGTATGGCATTGGACCAGAATACATCCGGAACCACCTTCTACCGCACGAATCCCAGCGGCCGATAAGGTCCCACAGAGTTGGCCTTCTCCAGGTCCCATCGACCAAACAATGTCGTTTGGCGGGCCCCAGGGGAAGAGCCTTCTCTGTGGCGGCCCCGGCCCTCTGGAATCAATTCCCCCCAGAGATTAGAACGGCCCCCACCCTCCTTGTCTTTCGCAAATTACTCAAGACCCACCTTTATCACCAGGCATGGGGAAACTGAGACATCCTCCCCCAGGCTTTTATATTTTATGTTTGGTATGTATGTGTTGTATGGTTTTAAATTGTTGGGGTTTTAGATATGTTTTATTTTAATATTAGATTTGTCTCACTGTTATATTGTTTTTGTATTACTGTTGTGAGCCGCCCCGAGTCTTCGGAGAGGGGCGGCATACAAATCTAATTAATAATAATAATAATAATAATAATAATAATAATAATAATAATAATAATAATAATTTTCAAAATTGGCATTAGGCAGATCAATATTTGAGAATAAGATTGTAAATAATTATACTGGCTTCACACAACCTGTATTTGGAATAGAATAGAATAGAATAGAATTGAATTGAATTGAATTGAATTGAATTGAATTGAACGGCAGAGTTGGAAGGGACCTTGGAGGCCTTCTAGTCCAACCCCCTGCTTAGGCAGGGAACTGTACACTACTTCAGACAAATGGTTATCCAACCTCTTTAAAACTTCCAGTGTTTGGAGCATTCACAACTTCTGGAGGCAAGCTGTTCCACAGATTAATTGTTTTAACTGTCAGGGAATTTTTCCTTAGCTTTAAGTTACTTCCTTGATTATTTTCCATCCATTGCTTCTTGTTCTACTCTCAGGTGCGTTGGAGAATAGTTTGACTCTCTCTTTTTTTGTGGGAACCCGTGAGATATTGGAACACGGCTATCATGTCTCCCCTGGTCCTTGTTTTCATTAAACTAGCCATGCCCAGTTCCTGTAACCGTTCTTCATATGTTTTAGCCTCTAGTCCCCTAATCATCTTTGTTGCTAACCTCTGCACTCTTTCTAGCCTCTCAACATCCTTTTCACCTCATAGTGACCAAAACTGAATACAGTATTCCAAGTGTGGCCTTACCACGGCACTGTAAAGTGGTATTAACACTTTACGTGATCTTGATTCTATCCCTCTGTTAATGCAACCTAGAATTGTGTTGTCTTTTTTGGCAGCTGCTTGCTCATATTTATATGGTTGTCCACTAGGAGTCCAAGATCCCTCTCACAGTTAGTACTATTGGACAGGGTACCACGTACAGTATACTAAACCTGTGCATTTTGTTTTTCTTGCCTAAATCTTACTTTTTTTTATCATTGACTTTTATTTTGTTTGATAGCGCCCAATGTTCAAGTCTGTCAAGATCTTCCTGTATCTTGAGCCTATCTTCTAGAAAGTTAGCTATTCCTGCCACTTTGGTGTCATCTGCAAATTTGATGAGTTCCCCATCTATCCCCTCATCCAAGTCATTGATGATGTTGAAGATTTTTGAAGAATACTGGGCCTAAAACAGAGTCTTGGGGTCCATGTAGATGCAATTCCACTAAGCACTACACCTTGAGTCAGTGATGGGCTACCAAAGTTTTTACTACCACACTGAGGGCGTGGCTTCTGCATTTTGTTTCAACATCTTTCAGTGCAAATTGGATGCTCTGGAGTGGAGCTCCAAATTTTGATACCGGAACGGCGTTCCTGACCATTCCCGTAGGAGCCCATCACTGCCCTGAGTGCAGTTGGTCAGTCAGAGCTGGATAATAATAATAATAATAATAATAATAATAATAATAATAATAATTTATTAGATTGGTATGCCGCCCCACTCCGAAGACTTATTTGACATATAGAAACATAGAAACATAGAAGATTGACTGCAGAAAAAGACCTCATGGTCCATCTAGTCTGCCCTTATACTATTTTTTGTATTTTATCTTAGAATGGATATATGTTTATCCCAGGCATGTTTAAATTCAGTTACTGTGGATTTATCAACCACATCTGCTGGAAGTTTGTTGCAAGGATCTACTACTCTTTCAGTAAAATAATATTTCTCATGTTGCTTTTGATCTTTCCCCCAACTAACTTCAGATTGTGTCCCCTTGTTCTTGTGTTCACTTTCCTATTAAAAACACTTCCCTCCTGGACCTTATTTAACCCTTTAACATATTTAAATGTTTCGATCATGTCCCCCCTTTTCCTTCTGTCCTCCAGACTATACAGATTGAGTTCATTAAGTCTTTCCTGATACGTTTTATGCTTAAGACCTTCCACCATTCTTGTAGCCCGTCTTTGGACCTGTTCAATTTTGTCAATATCTTTTTGTAGATGAGGTCTCCAGATCCATTAAACCTACTCATAGTCTTTCCATTAAAAAAAAATCCAGAGTTGGTTAGCCCAAACATTTTTTTCCCAATTGCAACATTTATAATTAGAGATGGGAGAAGAACTGCAGATGGGAACTGCTACAAGTGATAAATAAATGCCCATCAAATGCCCATCTTCCCCTATTTCAAATGTAGCAGTGAAATCTACTTACCTTTTCTATTGGTTCAGAAGTGCATGGGTTAATAAACAAAGAAAATGGCCGCCTCTTGGTGGGTGGGCGGAGCCTTATGCTGCCGCTGCTACCAGTATGCCTAAACCAGGCCTAACTAATTTAATTTAATAATTAATAATAGTAATTGATTAAACTTGTATGCTGCCCCTCTCCAAAGACTCGGGGAAGCTTAATAATAATTTAATGAATTAAAATTAATAATAACTGGTAGTATTTCATCCCTGTTCAAATGTTCTGAGATCTTTTAGTTCCATATTCTGTCCAACCAAGGTTGGATATACCACAGGGAGGGAGGGGAGAGAGAAGGCCGATGCAACAATAATCAAGTGATTTTACATATGCTATCTATTTCTTAGACCGAAAGAATGCTGAGGGTTTTTTCTCCCCATGGCTCCCAGCTTCCAATTTATTATCTTTTTTTAAAAAATTATTTTTCCATTCTTTCATTTTTGTGATTGAGTTCTCCAGAGCTCTAAAGACACCCTATTCTTGTCTAATTAAATTCTGGCAGTTCCCCAATACGGGGAGAGGATTGTGGAGAATTCAATCTCGAAAGAAATAAGATCTATTCAGAAATTCTTGTAAAAAGAAACGATAAGCTGCAAAGAGCTGTGAATGGCTTCACTGAAGAGATTGTTCTAATGAACTTTAAACCCTATTTTTGAAGGGTAAGGCTATTGTGCTCTAGTGTGGAAAAAGGGGCTGAGTGATACCAGAGATAATTTCGCAACCACACAATTCTAATTACTTATTTTTTACACTCAGAACACTTTTGCATTTATTTCCTTGTATGATTTGTAATCAAATTTATTTTATATTTGGGGTTTTTTTTAATCTTTAGTTTGTCCCTATATTTTTAAAGTCTTTTTAATCAAATAATAGGGTTGGAATTTGTGTGTGTGTGTGTGCGGGAATGCATTTGTGTGTGTTCCCTGAGCATTAAGAATTCTTCAAGGAAACCATAAAATGTTCCATTTGATTATCTTTACAAATCTTATTTGATTGCTTTAATAATGGATTCCCACAATGCTAGTGCTTCAGGAATTTCCTGGCAGGTATAAAGCAAAACTGCAATGCCTATGACAGTGCAACATCTGTGTACAGATGTGCATGTGTGTGCACATGTGCATATATGCAAATCTCCATGTGCACGAGTTTTCTTTCATCTTACGAGTAGAAATATATCTTTCAATTCATGGCTGTGTGTCCTCGATGGAGCTATTATGTATGGCTGCAATTATAACCCTCACGCTGTGAGTTTTATATTATGAAACGGTTTTGATATAGTTAAGAGGTGCCTGCTTATCCTCTGAAGACAATAATAATGAGGAACAAAAAGCAATTTCAAGCAGACTGATTCTATGGCTTAACTTTGTCGGCTGCAAAGTTGGTCACTTTTCAGTCTCAACTGCAGTTAGATTTTTTTCCCCCCGACTTCCAGTGTTCCTTGGTGGAAGAAAGGAAGTCAATCCATGCAAGCTGCCTCAGCAAAAAGAACCAAATAGCCAGTCTATCATCAGAAACATAGAAGACTGACGGCAGAAAAATACCTCATGGTCCATCTAGTCTGCCCTTATACTATTTTCTGTGTTTTATCTTAGGATGGATCTATGTTTAACCCAGGCATATTTAAATTCAGTTCCTATGGATTTACCAACCACATCTGCTGGAAGTTTGTTCCAAGCATCTACTACTCTTTCAGTAAAATAATATTTTCTCAAGTTGCTTCTGATCTTTCCCCCAACTAACCTCAGATTGTGTTCCCTTGTTCTTGTGTTCAGTTTCCTATTAAAAACACTTCCCTCCTGAACCTTTTTTTAACCCTTTAACACATTTAAATGTTTCGATCATGTCCTCCCTTTCCCTTCTGTCCTCCAGACCATACAGATTGACAATCACATAGAGAAGAATTACAGTATTGTTTTGAAAATACAGATTGCTCTTTGTGTTCCCTTTGGATATTAAAAGTATATATTACATGAAAGCCATTTGCAGGCATATTTTCTTGTCTTGAAGCAATCTTTATTGATAAATTGGGAAGAATGATATTTTGCATGCAGGTTTTGTGGCTTATGCATTGTGAACTGTTTGTGATTGTGTTTACAAAGCTTAATAATGAAGATTGGAGCTAATAGAATTCTTTATAGAAGATTGATGGCAGAAAAAGACCTCATGGTCCATCTAGTCTGCCCTTATACTATTTCCTGTGTTTTATCTTAGGATGGATCTATGTTTATCCCAGGCATGTTTAAATTCAGTTACTGTGGATTTATCAACCATGTCTGCTGGAAGTTTGTTCCAAGCATCTACTACTCTTTTAGTAAAATAATATTTTCTCACATTGCTTCTGATATTTCCCCCAACTAACCTCAGATTGTGCCCCCTTGTTCTTGGGTTCATTTTCCTATTAAAAACCCTTCCCTCCTGAACATTCTTCGGAGAGGGGCGGCATACAAATCTAATAAATTATTAATTATTATTATTATTATTTAACCCTTTAACATATTTAAATATTTTGATCATGTCCCCCCTTTCCCTTCTGTCCTCCAGACTATACAGACTGAGTTAATTAAGTATTTTCCGATAAGTTTGATGCTTCCACCATTTTTTTAGCCCGTCTTTGGACCTGTTGCTTTTTGCAAAAGCACCTTCAGGGCAAATGAATGGGATGTTTCAGAAACTCCATAAACATTCTTCCTATGGTAAATGGGGCAAAAATAGCATCAAACTCTAAACAACATTAAACACTGAAAAAGTGATAAGCTGTTTTGGAATCGCTGCAGGTAAATAGCCCTATACAATAATGCATCATCTATGTACCATTGCATGGTAGATATAGTTGTTCTCCTTTCAAAATGCCTCCTTAGTGCTTCATCCAACTCCTTCCTCATCTATCACACATTTGGAAAGGCAAGGGATAAAATTTAATAAAGAATAATAAGCATATTTTAAAATTTCTATTTTCTGGTGCCTGGTCACTGTGTTATATCTTATCAAATATACGTATATTGTTGCTGCCTGTAAATCTAAGGTGAATCCATTAGTGGAGCAATTGTGATTTAATGGAATGTTCATAAACGTTCTAGGGATACAGTGTAACAGTGGCAGTTTATGAGCACATAGAAATGATGTATCAAATACCCTAGAAATGTCTGAGTCATTTTGTTGCCTGTTCTAAGCTTCCTCTGTTGATAATACAAACAAAATATAGACTGGATTTGACCGTGTATTTGAGGGAGAGAGGGAGATATCCATTTGTGTGTCTGGTATACAAGTATAACTGACCACATTTCTTAATTATGAATCTATACTGAAAAGCTTAAAGAATCTAGATTACAATAGTACTTATCAGATAATTCTATATTGTTTAACATGTGGATTCCTGTAAACAATCCAGACACATAAAGCAACCTGTTTGCAGTTAATGGTTACATAGAAAAAAATCTGGTCACTTATTCAATCATCCGTCCGTCCGTCCGTCCATCCATCCATCCATCCATCCATCCATCCATCTATCCATCCATCCAGGAGTGGGCTACTGCCTGGATGGGGGAAACGCAGTGGAGTAGCAAAAATGGAGCTCCACCCCAGATCACCCAATTTGCACTGAAAAATGTTGAAAGAAAATACAGGGCATCCTGCATAATTCACGCCCATAGTGTGGTAGTAAAAAATTTGGTAGCCCTTCACTGCATCCATCCATCCATCCATCATCCATCCACCCACCCACCCACCCACCCACTCACCCACTCACTCACTCACTAACTCACTCACTCACTCACTCACTCACTCACTCACTCACACATTCATCAGATTTGGATTGTATAACAATTCATCTCACCAAAGGTAACTTGAGGCAAATATTACAGACAACTAAATCTTCAGGATAACCGAGAAACATATGTTTAAAACCTTTTGTCTTATACAGAAAACATGCATACATATATGGGTACAGAGACTGTTCCAGCTAGAAAATGCAAACTTCGTTTCTCCGTTTAAACGAAGTTTTGAAACTTACGCTAAAGATGATCATTACAATTTTGTAAAATAACCTATAAGCCACCCTGAGGTTATTAGTATTCCTTCTGAGCCGTCCTAGTGCACATTCCATTTGTGACCCAGAGAGCTCTGTCTTTCATCAACCCCTATAATATGTTTCACAATTATGGGGTAATTTTCTAAACATTTGAAATTGGAGAGAGCTCTCAAAGCATTCTCACAGGGGGAAGGGGAAAAAAAGAACTCATGGTTTGGATTAACCTGGAACATGATTTGCAAAGTGCATTTAAAAATGTGTCAAAGGCAAATCTTTCCAAGGAGAACTATATGGCACCAAATCGTCTATTTTGCTATCAGAACATTTGAATCAGAATAATGCACTTGGGGAAAAGGAATCCTCAATCTGTATTGTATTGGCAGTTTTGTGTTAGCAAAAACTTCAGAAGAGAAGGATTTAGGGGTAATGATTTCCGACTTTCTCAAAATGGGTGAACAGTGCAGTCAGGCAGTAGGGAAAGCAAGTAGAATGCTTGGCTGCATAGCTAGAGGTATAACAAGCAGGAAGAGGGAGATTGTGATCCCGCTGAATAGAGCTCTGGTGAGACTACATTTGGAATACTGTGTTCAGTTCTGGAGACCTCACCTACAAAAAGATATGGATAAAATTGAACGGGTCCAAAGACAGGCTACAAAAATTGTGGAAGGTCTTAAGCATAGAACTTATCAAGAAAGACTTAATGAACTCAATCTGTATAGCCTGGAGGACAGATGGGAAAGGGGGGACATGATCGAAACATTTAAATGTGTTAAAGAGTTAAATAAGGTTCAGGAGGGAAGTGTTTTTAATAGGAAAGTGAACCCAAGAACAAGGGGGCACAATCTGAGGTTAGTTGGGAGAAAGATCAGAAGCAAGCTGAGAAAATATTATTTGACTAAAAGAGTAGTAGATGCTTGGAACAAACTTCCAGCAGATGTGGTTGGTAAATCCACAGTAACTGAATTTAAACATCTATCCCTCCTAAGATAAAATACAGGAAATATCATAAGGGCAGACTAGAGGGACCATGAGGTCTTTTTCTGCAGTCAGTCTTCTATGTTTCTATGATAGACTGGTATGTTAGACTTCTATGATATGTTTCTACGTGTGTCCCTTCTGTAGCTGATGGGGGCTGAAATTGGGATGTGAGAATGATTCTACCTGCTTAGAAATTATTCAGAACCAATTTGTTAAACACCTGTTGATGCTTCCATCAAGAACTCCAATGGTCCAGCTTCAGACAGAGCTTAACTTCAATATAAAAAATATTGATTACTTCACACATATCTCGCTGTGGCTTAGACAATGTTTTAAAGTGCCAAAGGCTTGAGATTTATAATGGGCTATGAGAATAACCTTGAAGAAAGGAAGAGAGGTGAATTTAGATTAAGACAGTGGTCAAATAAGAGAGATCAGTACCAAAGCAGGAATGTAATTTTCACATCAGACTTAACCTTCCATATTTCTCTTTAACATAAAAGGCAGTAAGGAGAGAGGTGCATTTAGATTTGGAAGGTTCTGTTACTGTAACCTCATAATAAGATAGCATTGGCATTCGTAACTTTGGTTTCCTGGTCTGGTCTACCTCAAAGGGCTGGCATCATCTTACAAGACTCAATGTGCTTCTTCTTTTTCTTCTTACTATGCTCATGGAAACAAGGGGATGATATGTCTGGGATACTTTCTCAAATGGCATTCTTTCTTTTGTCTCAAATTTCTGTTATCTATTCATTGTCTTTGTTGCAACTCTTCTTGTTCCTCAAGCTTATTCTCACAGCGCAACAACACTTAAAACCAGAGGTCTTCAAACTTGGAAAACTTTAAGACTTGTAGACTTCAACTCCCAGAATTCTATGCTGGCTGGGGAATTCTGGGAGTTGAAGTCCATAAGTCTTAGAGTTGCCAAGTTTGGGGACCCTTGCTTAAAACAGTTCCTCAAAATTATTCTCACAGAAATCAACATTTAAAACAGTCTATTTCAGTTATGTTCCATCCATAATAACTGTAGAGTCTTTATTGATTGATTACAGAATCATGGAATAACAAAGTTGGAAGGAACCTTAGATGTCTTCTAGTCGAACACCCTGCTCAAGCACGAAATCCTGTACAATTTCAGACAAATAGTTGTCCTTTTATTTTCTTAAAAACCACTGATGTTAGGGCACCCATAATTTTTGGAGGGAGTCAATAGATTGATTGATAGATTTGGTTAAGTGGGGCATGATGTTAAAGTTGGTAGTGAATTGCTAGGATTGACTAGGGAAGAAAAGTATACTTGAAAAAAAGAAAGGGAAGGCAAATTTGATGAATAGGAGATGATGGATGGATGGATGGATGGATGGATGGATGGATGGATGGACGGACGGACGGACAGACGGACAGACGGATGGATGGATGGATGGAGAGAGGGGGGGGCAGGCAGACAGACAGACAGACAATTTAGCTACAAGCTTAGTCAATGGTTGGAAGAAAACTAAACCCTGACAGCCAGTTATTTGGTTAAGGTAACTTGGTACAATTTGTTTCAGTCTTTCACAACTGTAAGGTTCCAAGCCAAAGTCAATGGCAAAAGACTACATTCTGATAAGAACAATAGAAACATAGAAACATAGAAACATAGAAACATAGAAACATAGAAACATAGAAGACTGACGGCAGAAAAAGACCTCATGGTCCATCTAGTCTGCCCTTATACTATTTCCTGTATTTTATCTTACAATGGATATATGTTTATCCCAGGCATGTTTAAATTCGGTTACTGTGGATTTACCAACCACATCTGCTGGAAGTTTGTTCCAAGGATCTACTACTCTTTCAGTAAAGTAATATTTTCTCATGTTGTCTTTGATCTTTCCCCCAACTAACTTCAGATTGTGTCCCCTTGTTCTTGTGTTCACTTTCCTATTTAAAACACTTCCCTCCTGAACCCTATTTAACCCTTTAACATATTTAAATGTTTCGATCATGTCCCCCCTTTTCCTTCTGTCCTCCAGACTATACAGATTGAGTTCATCAAGTCTCTTCTGATAAGTTTTATGCTTAAGACCTTCCACCATTCTTGTAGCCTGTCTTTGGACCCGTTCAATTTTGTCAATATCTTTTTGTAGGTGAGGTCTCCAGAACTGAACACAGTATTCCAAATGTGGTCTCACCAGCGCTCTATATAAGGGGATCACAATCTCCCTCTTCCTGCTTGTTTTATTCCACCCAGATAATGTTATCTGCTCTTCCAAAGGATATTGTAACAGGTATTTAACATTATGAACCAACTACTTGAAGTAAATAGCAATTACTGATAAACAAGACTCCAAAATCTAACACGGTCAATAGTAAATATCAATTTAGTGAAATTGATCTTGTTTGTGCTTTACTTATTGCTGCAAACTTAATCAGCTTAAATTTGAAATGGCATACCCAAATCTGAAATTAGCTTCAATTTCAGTTCCTTAAATAACTGACAATCTTATTTCAAAGGGATTATTTGCTAGATATTTGGATCTTTTGAGTAGCAAACTTCATATGTACTTCAGAATAACTCCCTAAAGCAAGTCAGTAATTGAACAAAGCTTGGCAGTTTCCATTTAAGTCTCTGCAGAGGAATCCTGACATGTGAAGAACTATTTCTGAGCATTGGTATGCCAGTCTCTTAATTATTTCAAAGCTGCTTCAATACCTTTTTTTTTTTTTTGATCCTGGAAAAATGTATTTTAGAGTGATGTTCCTCAGTTGCCCAGTTTTGCTAGGAGCAATCTCACCTCCCGTTCCTTTTTCCTTCTGCCCTCTGTATCCCTTGTGCATTGTGTTTTTCATTTTTTTTCCAGTTGTGAGTTTGACAGGGCATGCCTCTCTTTTTGATTGATGGGAGCTGCTTAGGGGAGACGATAATTGTCTGAAACGCAGGATTAAAATGCAAGAAATAAACAGCTGCTTCAGGCGAATTTAAAAAATAACAACAACCACACGAACGAAATGGCATGTTATTCATACCACATATAGAAACTGACTGGAGTGACAGTTGAACTTCATTTCAGACTGTCGGTAGTCTTCTCTGGAAGGTGAGCCTTGAGGATAGCTCTAGCCCTTGACTCCACAGTTCCAATCATAGTTCAGTACAGTGGTACCTCTACTTAAGAACTGAATTCGTTCTGTGACCAGGTTCTTAAGTAGAAATGTTCTTAAGAAGCAGCAATTTTTCCCATAGGAATCAATGCAAAAGCAAATAATGCGTGCAAACCCATTAGGAAAGGAATAAAAGCTCGGAATTTGGGTGGGAGGAGGAAGAGGAAGAAGAGGAGGAGGACAGTCGTTGCTGAAGGAAGAAAGTGAGGTGAGAGGAATGGAAAAAATCCAAACCTGTAAGGCTTAAAAAAGGGGGGGGGGACTCTGAGGCGGCAAGGAGGAGCACGCACCTCCCATACATCCAGTGCAAGGCTGCCTCCCATACACTGGCTGCTGCTATCTGCTACCTGCTACCTTTTCCTTCCCATGCTGAAGGGCTCCCCTCTCCTCTCGCTCGCTCGCTCTGTAGCTGGCACCTTTCCTTTGCTGTGGTGACTCCTTGGCTGCCCAGAGTGAAGGAAAATGCTTTGTTCGCTCTGGACTGCCAAAGCCTCCTTAAGTGCCACCAAAAGGCTCCTCTGGCAGCCCAGATGGCCGGGATTAAAAGGGGAATGGCAGGAAACTGGCCGGGCCTTCGTGCCGCTCTCAAATCTCCTGGGAAATTTTTGGGTTCTTAAGTAGAAAATGGTTCTTGAGTAGAGGCAAAAAAATCTTGAACACCCGATTCTTATCTAGAAAAGTTCTTAAGTAGAGGTGTTCTTAATTAGAGGTACCACTATATATGAAAGCATGGGATGGATCAACGCTTTTTATTTAAGAAAGTACAACAAAGCAGTTTAGATAAAACTAAAAAAACTAAAATCAGGGCTGAGTTTTCCCCCTGGGCCATTCTATTCCAAAGACAACAATTCTGAGAATAGAATACAATACAGTGTTCCCTTGGCTTTCGCAGGTACAGCATTTGCAAAAAGTCTATACCAAGGTTTTTCAAAACAATATTAATTAAAAAATATTTCATGGTTTTTTCTATACCATGGTTTTTCCCACCCGATGACATCATATGTCATTGCCAAACTTTCGTCCACCTTTAATAAATGTTTTATTAATAAACTTTAATAAATAAATATGGTGAGTAATAATCTAAATGGTTGCTAAGGGAATGGGAAATTGTAATTTCGGGGTTTAAAGTGTTAAGGGAAGGCTCGTGATACTGTTCATAGCCAAAAATAGTGTATTTACTTCCGCATCTCTACTTCGTGGAAATTTGACTTTCGCGGGCGGTCTTGGAACGCATCCCCCATGAAAGTCAAGGGAACACTATCTACAATTGATCTCTCCTCCTTTCTAAGAAGTCTATAAGGGGCGTGCATAAGCGCACCATTGTGCCTACCGTGCCTGTCCTACTGTCTACTTTTTATCATTACTTATCTAATGTTTTATATGTACAAATTATCACCCTATAATTATCACCCTATAATAAATAAATAAACACTCTAACTAGGATGTGGTTAAAAACACACCTGTTCTGCACTAGGCTTCCTTAGAAAGCATGAAGCAGGGTCTTAGTCCCAGTAAAACAGTGATGGTGAACCTTTTTTCCCTCGGGTGCTGAAAGGATGCTATCATTCATGTACCAGGGCTCATACCCATAATTCAATGCCTGGGGAGGGTATAAACTGCTTCCCCCACCCCCTACTGTTTTCTCTTGCTTCCTTAGATATCCACTCCACATATTATTAAATATGTATTGGATACATCTGCCCTCATTCCTGTTTAAGGCCTGAAACATTAATTCTGAATTGCCCTAAAGGGCCAGCGAACAGCAGAAAGAAAAACGCAGACAAGTAGGCAGAATGCCTTAGTATTTTCTTCCTGGAATATAACAGGCCTATCAAGGAATGTCCACAAATATCTTGATGTCCCATTTTAACCACTGGAGACATGAATTGTTTATCACAAGAGCAATCTTTATAACAGAAGTTACCTTGGCAGTCTGGGCAGTTTGTACAAACAAATTATTATTTCATTTCATTTCTGAAGAAAAGCAGATGATAGCCTTCTTTTCTTATTACAGATGTCATGAGTGTGTTTTAGATGCAGGTGGTATCTCCAATAAAATGCCTCGTTTTCGCTGTCATGTTACTGTACGCTTTGCTGTTATGAATCATGCTAAGCTTTGCAGGGCTATGTTCCCTCTTTTCGCCTTTGAGTTGCACTGAAACATGAAGATATTATAACCTTGCTCTAATGTATAATCAGTATTAACATTTGTTTGTCAATGATTAATTACTGTTTCCCTCGGGGACAGGAAGCTATGTTAATATAGTCTTCGCTTAGTCTATGCATCACTTCCTAATTCTAAGGCAACTGTAAAGACTATGGGATATTACTCCATTAATTTCCACTTTTGCCGTTATTCAAGGAATTAAATAAATTGCTGCCGCATACTTATTTGCTGTTGCTGCATCTTCTATGATCAATCTTTCCACCCTCCTTCCCTCGCAGTGGTTAGAGTGCAGCACTGCAGGCTACTTCATCTAACTGCTAGCTGTGGTTCAGCAGTTCAAATCTCACCACTGGCTCAAGGTTCACTCAGCCTTCTATCCTTCTTAGGTGGGTAAAATGGGGACCCAGATTGTTGGGGGCGATATGCTGACTCTGTAAACTGCTTAGAGAGGACTGTGAAAGCACTATGAAGCAGTATATAAGTTTAAATGCTATTGCTATTTTTCTTAAAAGAAGAGGGACAATGGTATTCCTGCTTTCGGGTTGAAAAATGATTCCACAAATAGTGTGCACATTGATCAAGAAACATCATTAATGGGATATTAGAGATGTGAATCACTTTTGAAAGGCGGAGTCACAAAATAAGTCTTTCCAGGAGCAGAGTTGGGGTGACAGCCTCAGGCTGCTGATTTGGGGGTGTTGTGAGGAGTGGGCTACTGATGGTTTTCAGAGATTTGGAAGAACCTACTTGCAGGACCACTTTTTTCTGCTTTATGAGTCCCAGTGACTGCTTAGATCCCACAGAGTTGGCCTTCTCCAGGTCCCATCAACTAGAAAATGTCACTTAGCGGGGCCCAGGGGAAGAGCCTTCTCTGTGGTGGCCCCGGCCCTCTGAAATCAGCTCCCCCTGGAGATTCATACTGCCCTCACCCTCCTCGCCTTCCGCAAGAGTCTTAAGACTCATTTATGCTGCCAGGCTTAGAGCCATTAGATCTTGGCCCCCTGGCCGACGAATGTTTTTGTATGATTGCTGTTTGAATGAGTATGATAGATTTTTAACGTTATTGGGGATGAATAATCATGAAAAGGGGAACTGGTCTTATCAAGTAGCAAGACTGAGAATTGCAGAATAGAATGCAGGAAGGAACAATATGAGCCATATGAATTAACCTCTTATCCCAAGGAGTATTGAGTGTTGATAACCCATTAGTGCCATTGACATAGATTTTAAATAAGCATCAATATCACATATCCATTCAGTTTTTGAATTAGGCACAGAGGGAGCAAGAGAAGATGCTTTTGAATATTTTGCCTTAGGCAGCAAAATGTTTAGGCCAGCCCTAATGAAAAACACTCTTTTCAATTCACTGTTGAACTTTAGTATAAACGTGTGGCTTTTAGCCCTATCAGAAGTTAACAAATGAGTTCTTCTTAAAAGAACAGAGGAAAAGTGATTGCTTTATACAGCTTAAAACCCTTTTGCTCAATAGTCATTGATGGTATCTCTCAAATGCACCTGCCACTTGTTCATCAATCTTTACGGAGGAAGCTATTTTGAGATACTTCTCACTCTAGCTACCTAGGGTTTGCATTCTTTGCATGGTCAACATTTATATTGATCATCCTTTATGCAGTTTATCTACACAAATAAAACAGTCATCAACATAATGTACAAAAATCCATACTTTGTATAGATCATACAACACTCATTCCTTCTTTCAAAGAATGTCACTGGATTTTGTTTGATTGTTGCTAAATGTATGGCGGTCGTCCCCCCCACTTTGATTTAAAGGATTTTAGAAAAAAAGGCTTCCTTCTTGTCCTCCAGCTAAGCCTGTCAAACATTTCTTTACGCTGTGATGATTAAACAGAAAGAACTAGTTTAGTCTCCTGCTAATACCTGGGAATGGAAGATTGCTCAATACAAAAGAGAGCATGGAAAGATATGACTGGTGACACTGAAGGAAAATATGTGCCCCGACAAATGAAATCTGTCAACCAGGTTCTTGAAGGATGCCATTGTTCATATCATGAGTTGGATGAGCTGATTTGATGCATTTTTTTCCCCTTCTCTCTTTGTTCCCACCTGCTTCTATGCTAAAAGTCCATCCGGAAATTCATGGCCAAAAAAGAAACAGATTTCTATAAAAACATGGGATAGATGGTACAATTGGTTAAGACAGGAAAAATATAGAAATTTACTATAATATAACTTCTTGCAATAACATAATAAACTGTACCCTATCACATAATATTATTTCACAACAATCTACTTTCCTTATAAAGTAATGATTGTAAATAGTATGACTAAATATTAAACAAATGAATACAACAATTAAACCAGCACTCCACACACCCTAACCAATATCCTGGTATAAGCTGATACAGGAGATGAACCTGTAGCCTAGAGGCTAAATCCACTGCCTTACAAAGCAGAGCCCAGGTTCAAATCCCAGTAAGGGTATGGCTACCTGATGAAGGCAAATAAATCCAAAATAGATCTATAGTAGTCTCCCTTCCTTTTCATTATCAGCATACATACATACATACAAACATACATAATGCTCAAAAAAAATAAAGGGAACACTCAAATAACACATCGTAGATCTGAATGAATGAAATATTCTCATTGAATATTTCATTTGCACAACAGCATGTGAAATTGATTATCAATCAGTGTTGCTTCCTAAGTGGACAGTTTGATTTAACAGACGTTTGATTTACTTGGAGTTATATTGTGTTCCTTAAGTGTTCCTTGTATTTTTTTTGAGCAGTGCATATTCTATATACATATACTTTTTTTTTTTTGTTCAATTTTGTTGACCTGCGTATATAATTTCTATGCTTCTAAAGGAAAATTTAACAAAGACTATTTTTCAAGCAATAAATATTCTTTTTAAAAAGTCCATCCATTTCTTTCTCTTGCAGTAGGAGTATAACTGTGTGGCATTTTAATTTAATATGCAACTCTATTGCCAAAATTAATGGCGACTTCTTGCTAATGACTATATTGTACTTACTGTTTTAATGAGATAGAAAGCAATAACATGTTAGAATCTGGAAAAGCTGTAGACGTAGTTCTGGTATATCTGAAACAGAAGACCGAGAGAACAAAAAAGTGAGTAAAAGGGAATAATTTGTCAGAGTGTCATTAAGTAATCAGTGCTGCGTATAAAATCCCGCACAGCTGCAAGGTATCATTTGCCAGATCCAAAACTTAGTTATTATGACCAGCTTTCTGAATAATATCTCACCACAAAGTAGTGAATGGATATAAAAGGTCTAATTTAGGTGGAATGGAGAATAGGAGTGTGTAGAACTCCTTCTTGGAGCACAAGACGCCTGCTTGTCTATTTGTATGCCGGTCTTCTTCTCAGTACTGGATTAAAAGTGGGAATTAAATCTTTTGCAGTGCAGAAGAAGAGAAAAGGGGGATTTTAAAAAGAGACAATGCCAGCTTCATTTTATTTGCCAATTTGAGGCTTCTATTATTGTTTAGAATCCAAATTATAAAAAAAGAAACACTTGTCATATTGTGCCAGGCTGTTTGGCAACGGTTTAAGAATGAAAGTGATACTTTACAAAGACAATTCTCACAAAATCTCCTTAGCAAGTTTCACTGGAAACAAAGGGATAGAAGAATTCCTACAGCTACATTGTTCTCCATTTAAAATCAACAAACCCCATTGAATATTAGGCAGATACTTTTTGATCCTTCCTTCCTTCCTTCCTTCCTTCCTTCCTTCCTTGCTTTCTTCCTTCCTTCCTTCCTTCCTTCCTTGCTTCCTTCCTTGCTTCCTTCCTTGCTTCCTTCCGACATATTTTTCATTGATAACAGAGAAGATTAAATCTGGCTATTTACACACCAATTTTCTTATTTTGATCAGTTTGGGAACAAACTTTCACCTCTCTAATTATTATTTTTCCGTAATTTACCCTACCTACCTTAGCAAATGGCAGTTTGGAGAAGATTCTGATATATTTTTTTCGGAAAGGAATTGTGCAATAAAGAATTCCAAAGAGATAATATTTATAAGAAAGAACAATGGCCTTTTTGGTCAGCCCTTCAAGACAGACCAGACTAGGAAGTAGAGTTATGAATACAAATATTAAGGTTACACTCAGGAAGTATTGCGATTCTGAATTTGCTCCGCTACTTTCTCCCTTTATCTTCATGAGAACTAGAGAGGGTCACATTTGAGATATCTTGTCAAGTTACATTTCTGCCCGAGACTTAGATTCCTTTTATCTGACCCTTGCATTCATTGCAGCTCTTCCACCTGTTCCTCAAGCTTGTTCTTACTGCCAATTGCATTTCCTATATACACTGCTCAAAAAAAATAAAGGGAACACTTAAACAACACAATATAACTCCAAGTAAATCAAACTTCTGTGAAATCAAACTGTCCACTTAGGAAGCAACACTGATTGACAATCAATTTCACAGGCTGTTGTGCATATTCAACTTTGTGCAGAACAAAGTATTCAATGAGAATATTTCATTCATTCGGATCTAGGATGCGTTCTTTGAGTGTTCCCTTTATTTTTTTTTTGAGTAGCATAGTTCTCAGTTGATGCAACTGATGCCTTAGTTTTGCAGTTGATGCCTTAGCTTTATTCCAGAATCAACATAAACATTTGTTTTCTAGAATTAGAATATAACTACGGTAAATAAATTGAGAAGAGGCAAAATGGAACAGGTTCAAAAATGTTATTTTCAGACGTGCAAGTTTGATGTTAGATGAGGCAGGAAACATAACCAGATTATTATCCAATTCTACTTGGCTGAAAAATTATAAGAATAGATTCTTACAAATCTGAAATGACAAGTCTCCTGCCATCACTTTTACAGCCTGAGAATTCAGGGGTTGTCCCTTCTGAGCCTCTTGCTCTACCCACCATGCAGTGATGGGCTGTGCCATCTCTTATCTGACCATTCCTTAGGCAGCTTCTCCTCTCCAAGGTCTTTATCACATACTGTGACAGCTATATCTGTGGCAGCACTAGTATCAGAATCCCAAAGGCATAAAAGCATCAGAGGCAATACAAATTTCTGACTCTGTAGGAAAAAATAAGCGTATATATCGTGTCTAAAGATTAGTCCAAGAACATTAGTATTGGTCCAGCAGCAGGGTTGAAATGCTACTGGTTTAGGCTGGTTCGAGCATACTGGTAGTGCCGTTGTCCAGTGGTTTGGAGAAATGGTGGTGACAATGCGAGGCTGCACCCACCTGCCTGGATGCTGCCATTTTTAAACCCTCTGCAGATGTGCAAAGCATTCTGCGCATGCGCAGAGGGTAAAAAAAGTGTGCACAAAGCATGTACTTCCGAACTGGTTGCTAAGAATAATAATAATAATTATATTTGGTTGATAATAATAATAATAATAATAATAACAACAACAACAATAATAATAATAATAATATATACTGGTTGCTAATAATAATAATAGTAATAATAATAATAATAATAATAATAATAATAATAATAATAATAATATACTGGTTGCTAATAATAATAATATAATAATAATCTGGGATTTTAAAAAAGGAAAAGTAAGTAGATTTCATTGCTGTCCAGCATCTCATACAACCATCTGTCCGTAGCCTGAATGTAGCATATGAGTAAGGCTTAAACAATTTTAAAATGTTTTTGAGTTCCATTACAGAGCAAAGTTGACATTTAAGCTGAGTCTGTATATTTCTACAGCCTCCACTCAAATTCTGGCAGAAAAATCTGTGCTTTAAGTTAAGCATGTAATTTCGGCAGTAGAAGCAATAATACCCTAGTTGAAAATAAGGTCATTTGCAGATTATATGACAGTGACATAATGGATTTGACTTGTAATCACTTTAAATTTGATACTAATATGTCAGGTTCTCCCTTCCCCCTTGCTTACTTGCCCATGGAAGCATTAAGAGAATAAAAATGTGGTGCCATATTTACTGAACCTTATCTTCTATGCCTCGTTCTCTCTTTCTTTCTTTTGTTCTCTCTCTCTCTCTGCACATTCATCTCTCATTCTATTCAGGCAAGAGTTCATCCCTTTCTATCTAAGGATGAATTGTTTATATTATTTTTCTATTCTATTCTATTCTATTCATTTATTTATTTAGTCAAGAATGCATTAGATAACAGATATAGGTATAAACATGGTTTATAAACATTAAATGGATATGAAAAAAAGAGGACAGTAGGATAGAGAGGGTAGGCACATTGGTGCGCTTATGCAGATCCCTTACAGATCTCTTAGGAATGGGGTGAGGTCAACAGTAGATAGTCTAAGGTTAAAGGTTTGGTGGTTTGGGGAAGAAATTACAGAGTCAGGTAGTATATAATTGTTTTATCTACATAATTATTACAACTGCAAAAACTCTGTTGTCGATTCAGTCGGTCCACTTTATGGAAGAATAAAGGGCTTGGGTTAGTTTTAGAGTACATACTTTGAATACAAAGGATTACAAGTACAATCTAGTCAAAGTATATAATGTCAGGGTTCTTGAACAGTTTCTCTGACTTTTTTACTTTCTCTTCTCCTCTTTAAGCTGATTGCATGACTGATTAACAATTGACCTGAGAGTTCAGAAGATAGTTGTGGATTCGAAGGAAGGGGAGGGAAGGGAAGGAGGGAGGGAGGGAGGAAGGAAAGAAGGAAAAGGGAAGGAGGGAAGGAGGGAAGGAAGGAAAGAAGGAAAGAAGGAAAGAAAGAAAGAAGGAAAGAAGGAAAGATGGAAAGATGGATTTTTTCAATTACAGATCAACAAAGTTGGAAGGGATCTTGATGGTCATCTAGTCCACCCCCCACCTAAGCAGGACACCCTACTCCATTTCTGACAAATGACAGTCCAATCCCTTCTTGAAAGCCTCCAATGATGAGGCTTCCACAACTTCTGAAGGCAAGCTGTTCCATTGGTTAATTGAAGGTTGGGGGATGGATGGAAGGAAGGAAGGAAGGAAGGAAAGAAAGAAAGAAAGAAGGAAGGAAAGAAAGAAAGAAAGAAAGAAGGAAGGAAGGAAGGAAAGGAGGGAAGGAAGGATGAAGGAAGAAAGAAAGAAAGAAAGAAAGAAAGAAGGAAATGAAGGAAGGAAGGAAAGGAAGGAAGGAAGGATGAAGGAAGAAAGAAAGAAAGAAAGAAGGAAGGAAGGAAGGAAGGAAGATTGGTTTTCTATTTTCTCTTCTACCATCTCCCCATTTCACAACTTGTCCTCTTACTTTAAAAAATAAATAAATAACTTTTTCCCCAGAACAGCCCTATCTCCTCCCAGAAAAGTTCGTAAACTTAACGAGGAGGCCATCAATGTCCCTTGTTTTCCTGCTTGAAAGCTCTCCTAGGGCGTTCCTTGGCTTATCTTAATGTTTCATTATGACAAGATTGGGAGAATCAAGGCAGCTGTCAGAAGCTACTTTGCAGTGATAATTATTCCATTGGAAAAAGCAATATTTGCTGTCATTGTCTTTCTTTTTTCTCATACATCATTTCTTAGGCACTGAAAGTCCACTCCTTTATGGTAGAAAGGAGGCTCGGCTCTACCTTAAGAGCAAACCCTTTAAAAAAAAGAGGGGGAGATCAGATGAAATATAAAGAAAGTGGTGGTGGTAATTGATTTAGAAGCCCGTTTTAAAGAAGAATAGCATTAACATATGGGCTATGCAGATTTTCAGGGTAGCTGCTGAATGAAAGAGACTCAGCCATTGAAGTTATGGCTCTACATAGCGGAACACCATCACAATGCTGTCATGATAGAACTGATTCCGAACATCCCTTCCACCAAATGGTACCAAAAGGAAGATAATTTATTCAATTTCAGAATACATTTCTTATTTTTCAGATTCATTTCACTGCACTAGTGCACAAATTTAAGAATGAAATACTAAAATCGACCATATGACCTTGAGCAGAGAGCGAGAACTAAAAGATGCAATAAAGAAATGCCTTAAAATAATACCCTACCCTCAGTATCCTCTGATCAACTTATTTCAGTAATAGAGTTGATGCTGTTGTTATTTTATTGTTGTGGCTATTATTATCCTTTAAATATGAAAGTCAGTGAACTGAACATTTAAAAAAAGTGTCACATATACCACTGTTTGCTGCTAATGGTTTATATGTGTGTCTGCCAGGGTCCTAGGTATCAACCAAGTATCTTCTTATTAAAATATATGATGTTCCAAGTAGCACAAGATTTTTTTACAGTTCCGTTGGTATTATTGCAGGAAGCTGCAATTTCTTGATGTGTTTTGTGAAATTCTTGGACATGGTACCAAGTCCCTGGTGACAATAGGTATCATGGTTACAGATTTCATCCATAATCATGTAGTTTTGATGGCCAGGTCACGATATTTCACAATTTTTTCCAATTCTTTTTCTTTGACTCCAGCATCTCCTGGTACAGAGATATCAATACACTGTACCTCTTCAGCCTTGACAACCATGATATCTGGCATGTTGTGTACCAATTTTGTTCAGTTTGTTTTTGGTATGCATTTAACAGATTTCCCACATCTGGATGGAGTTTGATACTAATAAACATTATGTGACAAAACAAAGCCAACAAATTTATAGAAGCATTTAGTGGAGGAGTTAAAAATATGAAGGTTTGGTAACTTTTTCTGCAGTCATCAAATCCTGCTTTAGTTGTTGCACCCACTTAAAATAGAAAAAGTGGCGGTGGTAGATAGATACAGTTGATAGATCAATAGATCGATAGATTGATAATAGGTAGATGGATAGATGGGTGGGTAGATGGATGGTTGGGTAGATAGGTAGACAGACGGATAGATAGATAGATAGATATATATATAGAGAGAGAGAGAGAGAGACAGACAGACAGACAGACAGACAGATAGATAATGGATGGATGATGGATAGATGGGTGGGTAGGTGAGTAATGAACAGGTAGGTAGGTAGGTAGATAGATAGATAGATAGATAGATAGATAGATAGATAGATATATTTAGAGAGAGAGAGAGAGAGAGAGATGATTGATTGATAGATAGATAGATAGATAGATAGATAGATAGATAGATAGATAGATAGATAGATAGATAGATAGATTTCCAAATTGAAAAATGGTTTTGTTCTTAGCCTGTCAACTTAAAAAAAATATTTCTTTATTTTGCCAATAACTCAAGGTCACATTGAGCAATGACACTTGAAATAGGGATTAAAACCCATTGGGGTGAATTCAAAGAAGAGCAACAGTGATGCTCAGGAGACAGAAATGAAATCATATGAGGCATAAAACAGGCATAGGAAATCTTATGAGGCTGAGAACACATTTAAACTAGAAAAAAAAGGAGACAAAAAAGGCTTTTTGTACCTCAAAGGGGTGTCACATAGTCCTTTTGTGTATTGTCTATTGTGTAGTTGGTCAAAGATTTATTTTTTTAAGTACAGAAAATCAGATTATCATTGAATGTTAGGAATTGTTTGGGGATAGTTATTTTTGACTGAAGTTATCCAGCTGGTTTCCCTGGCTAAGGCAGAACTTGGACTCATGGTCTTTTGCTAAGTTAATGTTGGATTTATATATGATAAGTTATCATTGATAACATATGGCAGAGAAGAATACTGTATATATTTAACTAGTAGCTGGATACTCATGCTTCGCCACAAAACTGAACTCCTTAGCATGGAGTAGAATGTCTAAACTCCCAGCCCACAGCCCAGATGAGTCATGTGCTGGCCACGTCGACTGGTAGTTGAAACAGAGTTCTTTTCAGGTGGGGAGGGAGAGTAGAACATCTAACTCCTTAGCATCAGAGTATGTTAATAATAAGAAATAACTAATGATCTGATGGTCATTTTGAAAAATCCTTTCTTAGGGAGCACCTAGAAGCCAAGAGAAACATAAGTGCCAAATTTCAAATTTGTAGGCTTTATAGTTCTGGAGATTTTGTGATGATGCATGAGTGGTATTATACAGATTCTAGCACTGAGGAGCTGCCCACTGCCAGCACTACCAGTATGCTCCCGGCAGCTGGTGTGGGCGCGTATGGGCATCTGATGCGGGTGCGCATCCCTGGCATGAGATTCAGCTTTTGCGCATCCCCGGTGTGAGATTTTTGGCAATTTTCATCGATTTCTTTGCTTCCGTGCATACAAAAAAGCAAAAAAAGCCCCCAAATTGCTGAAATCTCACACATCTGAGTGTCCTCATGTGAGATTTCTCTTACTGCGCATGTTCAACAGCCAAATCTCATGCGAGGTGCACAGGGGTACGGTGAGAGCATGGAGCTGCGCACGCATCACCATTTTTACTAACTAATCATCAATCCCAGTCATACCGACTGCAGCCCATTACGGGATTCTAGTGTTTAGAATCCAAAATAATAATAATAATAATAATAATAATAATAATAATAATAATAATAATAATAATAATTTATTGGATTTGTATGCCGCCCCTCTCCGTAGACTCGGGGTGGCTAACAACAATGATAAAAGCAACATGTAACAATCCAATAATAAAAACAACTAAAAACCCTTATTATAAAGCCAAACATACACAAACATACCATGCATAACTTGTAATGGCCTAGGGGGAAGGAATATCTCAATTCCCCCATGCCTGGCGGTATAAATGAGCCCTGAGTACCTTGTTTAGTGTTTACCTGAACACTTTGCGGTGTTTAACTTGTAAACAACTTCTTCAGTCTCTATGATCCTGTGAACCTTACTCAAAATAATATGAGGGGTGGGGAGTGAAAGGTTAACAAAATTCTTTGGGATAAGATAATAAGTGTTGCTTTATACATAACATTAGAAAGGAGAGTAGAATTTTATTATTATTTAGATTAGCTTGGATCACTTTCTACTGAAGACTTTTGAACTGTGTCAAGATTTCCATTTTACTGAATTCTTGAATATTGAACAGAATTTGTTTTTCATTTGTCTAAAATAGTAAATTAGATATAGTGTGTCATGCTGCAACATGTCAGAATAAAAAAGGATCAGACTCTGAAATAACTACTTTACTTGAGAGTCATCTCAGTTCATCAGCACTCAAATTATTATAGATCTGTTTGATAAGTGTACTAAAAACACGAGACTGGCTGTATTATTGCATTGCTTTGTAGTATTCCAGCAAATAGAATTACTTAACAGAATTACTATTGAGCAGTACCACATATATCTGTTTCAATAACAGTCTGTGCCTTGTCTTTTTTGTACTTTACATCTTTTACCCTATTAACAAGATAAAAAAGTCATACAATTGTTCTTTTTCTTCTACATGCAATATAGAGCAATAAATTGCACACAGCTTTAATGAGATGCAACAAATCAAGTTTTGGGAATTAATCGTTTTTCATAAGATATGAAATGTTGTATTATAAGCTTCTGTTATTTTCCACTGCATAAGCAAAGCCTTTAAAATATGTCTTTCCTGCTATTGGATCCTACCATTGCAAATTCATCCCTATTTATATTGAGTATGATAGGATGTGATACAGCCCGGAAATTGCTATGATTATTATCATATGGTTCAGCAGTTGGTTGCTCCCAATTTGGACTGGTTCTTAGAAATGGTAGCACCAGTGGCAGGAGGGTCCACCCACCCATGCGCAAAAGCATTGCACAAGCACCTGAGCATGCACATGAACCAATGGCAACATTATTTACAACCCACTGATATGACTGTCATAGCTTTGAGGCTTCAGATACTTTGTCTGTCAGGCCAAAGCCATCATTTTGAGTTAGAGACTTTTAATTAAATTAATTTTTAAAAATTTATTCAATTTTTATGCCGCCCTTCTCCTTAGACTCAGGGTGGCTTACAACATCTTAGCAATAGCACTCTTTTTAACAGAGCCAGCATATTGCCCCCACAATCCAGGTCCTCATTTTACCCACCTTGGCAGGATAGAAGGCTGAGTCAACCTTGAGCCGGTGATGAGATTTGAACAGCTGACCTACAGATCTACAGTCAGCTTCACTGGCCTGCAGTACAACACTCTACCTTGTGGCCTGCCACAAGTAGAAAAGTACTGTGGGTATTGGGGAGGGTTTTTTGCATGACAGGGAAAGATGCTTGCCACAACATATTATTTCCAGAGATTCAAGGTCATTCTTTGTTCAGCACTATCCGGAAGTAAAGGGGAGGATCATGGATGTTGAGGGAACCGGAGTGGTCCATGTGATGAACTTGTGGGTGTGGGGATGAACCATAACCTGGGTGGAGAACTGTAGGAAAACTTAGTATCTGGTTGACTACAGTTCGTAACCAACATGACTCTTAATAAATTGGAACTTGGAAGAAGGCCAAGTTTATTACTCTGATGTTATTTGGAATGCTGCCATGCCTTGGATTGACTATTCTTTGGTGCAACACTGCACTGATTTTGCACTGATTTTGCAATGTCCAAATTATCTTTCAGGGGGGCAAAATACCATCGCCGAATTGTGTCTATTGGGCCAAACAAACAAACAATCCAACCTAGAGTGCCAAAGTACAGCCTGTAATGAAGATTTTGCTGACTGTGACAAATGAAACCAAATCTAGACAACACATTTCATTGGTGGAATGACATGCCTTATGAATTTGTGGAGGAACTTAAAAACTAAAAATTTTATTAAAGTAGAGATTAGAAACATAGAAGATTGACGGCAGAAAAAGACCTCGTGGTCCATCTAGTCTGCCCTTATACTATTTCCTGTATTTTATCTTAGGATGGATATATGTTTATCACAGGCATGTATAAATTCAGTTTCTGTGGATTTACCAACCACATCTGCTGGAAGTTTGTTCCAAGCATCTACTACTCTTCCAGTAAAACAATATTTTCTCATGTTGCTTCTGATCTTTTCCCCAGCTAACCTCAGATTGGGCCCTCTTGTTCTTGGGTTCACTTTCCTATTAAAAACACTTCCCTCCTGAACCTTATTTAACCCTTTAACATATTTAAATGTTTTGATCATGTCCCCCGTTTCCCTTCTATCCTCCAGACTATACAGATTGAGTTCATCAAGTCTTTCCTGATAAGTTTTATGCTTAAGACCTTCCACTGTTCTTGTAGCTTGTCTTTGGACCCAGTGTTCCCTCTAATTTTTTTTGGGGGGTGGGTGGAAAAGTATAGTGTCTGAGCGGCAGTCCCTTCGGGACTGGGCGGCACTCCTTCCCTCTCACCCTTTCCCTCTTGGCTTCTGGGCAGGTTTGAAAAACTCTGAGTTGATGATGATTTTTAAGTGAGCCATTGCTCACTGCTCAGCTTAGAGGGAACTATGTTTGGACCTGTTCAATTTTGTCAATATCTTTTTGTAGGTGAGGTCTCCAGAACTGAACACAGTATTCCAAATGGGGTCTCACCAGTGCTCTGTATAGCGGGATCACAATTTCCCTCTTTCTGCTTGTTATACCTCTAGCTATGCAGCCAAGCATCCTACTTGCTTTTCCTACCGCCTGACTGCTTAGACAATTGTTTGTCTGAAATGGCATAGGTTTTCCTGACTGAGCTGGGGTTTGAGGACCTCCAAGGTCCCTTCTATCTTCATTATTCTATTTATAATATTTTAGATTTCACATGTCACATTTTCCATTTTTACCTCTTGTTTTTTTTTAATCAAAATGCGATGTGAATGTGTCATATAAATAACTATCTATTTGTATTAGATCTAAGAGTGAATAAATCCTGCATCTCACTTGGACCTTTTTCACATGCTGTGGATTAACAGGCCAAAAAAACAAAGCAAAGCAGAAGGCTTATTCAAACAAAGGCTATGCTCCTATTCACCCTCAGGAGACACAATTTTATCTATATTGCTTAAACTTTCCCAAGGGCAGAAGGAAACTTTTACTTATTTTTTTTCTTCCAGTATTGTGGGGAGTCAAGTGCTTTATATAATTACTCTCTTTAGTTTTCTTTAACTTAGTAATAATTTCTGTGCTGTTTTGCAACTTCCCTGGCTTCATGGCTTGAAAGCTAGAAAAAGTCCATATTTATATATCTTTACCAAATATAGGAAAATCAATGGGAAAAAAATATTAATATATGGGAATGCTGGTATATGCAATATTAGGTAATATGTGATTTGCTGCAAGGAAGGGATGGGGGAATGAACATTTGTCCCTAAAAGTCTACCCACTTTATTACAATATATGGAAACGGGAGGTGGTTATGTCAGGAGAAACATAAATATAAGTTGAATGCAGGGCTAAAATAGTATGTCATATAAAAAGTAATAGGGTCATGAATGGATGCAGAATGACCAAGGGTGGAATACAAACATTGAATTACCAGAACAAAAGAAGTTTATCAAGGTTGTTCTGGTACAAGTTCAACTTTTCCCAGTCAGATAACTCAGCACAATGAGATATCACAGATCATTTTATTACAGGAATTCTCACAATAACTCACAGTTATGATGCGATTCTTCTGCAGTATAATCTTTCCCATTGTGCAGGTAAAAAGAGGTTGAATTGACCCAGGCTCTAGGTGTAGCATCTACATGCTGGCTGGATTAGTGAGTGAAGACAAAGACCCTCTGGAATGTTCTCTCTAATTACCCCTCATCCTGAGTCAGAGCCAATAGGAATACACAAATGTGGTCATATGTAAAACTACATTACCCAGAGTGCAATTTTCACTACATTTCCCCCTAATGCAATATCTTAAAGAAACATGCCTAAATACAGTCCAACTATCTCTGTCTCTGGGGACAGCACAAAGGTGATTTGGTAATCTAGAGCCGGGATCCCCAACCTTGGCAACTTTATCAATTGTGGACGTCAAGTTGAAGTCCACCAGTCTTAAAGTTGCCATGGTTGGAGACCCCTGCTCTAACAGCAATATTTCTCAACCATGGCCACTTTAAGATTCATGCTTTCCAACCTGGATTCATTTACTCTGTGCAAGCCAGAGTAAAGAGTAGAATATAAAATTCCTTTGAATAAGCAAACTTGATTGTCAAATACACATCACTGTCTAAGTGGTTCTGAAGGTTGACAAAGTATTATACACTTTAAAGAAAATAGCAATAATGACAGGTATTAACAATAATCAATGAAGGTCAGCCGCTACCTTCAAATTATTACCATATATCTTATATTTTTGTTTATTATATCCAGTAAGGAAGAGTTACAGAAATGAACCGCAACATAATAATCCATTGGTGTGCATTCCTTCAACTATTTGCAGTGAAATGAAAGCTACGTGTTTCGAACATTTATTCAAATTTACCCATGCAAAAAAAAAAATCAATTCACAGATAAAAATGGAATATGTATGTTTACATTTAAACTTTCTATTTTGAACACTGAGTCTTTCGAGCACTAAAAGCTTTTTCTTTTAAAAAAATAGATTTCCCCTCCTCTTCCTCTTAAAACTGCTTTGAAAGGCAGTAAAATAAAATATTGGAAACAATCTAACTCTTAACAAATTGTGTCGAGATTTGTTTCATAGAACAAAAGTTCTTAAGCAAGAGTTTATATTACTGTTATGCTTCGCTGGTAGTAACACTGGGACTTCAACCTGCATAACTACAGTGATTAATTAAAGGTCTCGTTCAGGATGAGTGAACATCATTATTGCCCTTAAATAGGAAAGGCAGATAACCACTGCTGATTATTCCTCAATTCCCAGTCCCATTTGCTAAAGGCCACAGAATGCTGAAGTAGGTTGTCTAATTTCCATAAAAGTAGGAGAGAGGCCACAAATAGCACAATCAGTAAACACACACACACACACACACACACACATACACACATACGCACACCAACACATAGACATACAAGTGAGGTGGAGATACAGGATTGCTTTGAAGATTAGAATGTCCCGCAGTCGCAAAGAACTGGAATTAGCAATAATCTTTATTGCCAGTAGTGTCTCTAGACAAATGTTGAAATTATAGTGGTAGTACAGTTGTAGAGCAGAGTTTGCATCAACAGGAGCAGAGTGGGTTAGGATTAAAAAAAACCTGGTATTCCACAGTAATATATAGACCACAGCATGAGGGTGGGGAGAATGATAACATACATATGGAAAGCAATATTTGTAATATTAGTTCAATATTTGTTATTTAAATTCAAATCAATAAAATTTAGGCTTAACATTAGGCTAAAGGGTTTTCCTTGCACCAAATGAGTCATCTGGTCTTGGAATAGATGAAATTGTATGTTCAGATGAGGCACAGCAGCACAATGGATCGTCCATAGCCAATGGCCATAGAACAGTGATGGCGAATCTATGGCATGGGTGCCACTGGTGGCACACAGAGCCATGTCTGCTGGCATGCGAGCTGTTGTCCTAGCTCAGCTCCAATGTGCATGTGTGTTCTGGCTAGCTGATTTTTGGCTTGCACAGAGGCTCTAGGAAGGCGTTTTTGGCTTCCAGAGATCCTCCAGGAGGGATGGGGAAGGGCCTTTTTACCCTCCCCCAGCTCCAGAGAAGCCTTTGGAGCCTGGGGTGGATAAACACGAGCCTACTGGGCCTACCAAAAGTTGTGAAACAGGCCATTTCCAGCCTCCAGAGGGCCTCCGGGTTATGGGGGAAGCTGTTTTCGCCCTCCCCAGGCATTGAATTATGGGTGTGGGCACTCCTGTATGTGCAATAGCACTCACACACACTCTTTCGGCACCCGAAATCACTGCTGTAGAATATAGGTTTGCAATCAACAAATTCCCCATCACTACTCCCCATATCTCTGGGGAAATAGTCTTTAATTACATGTTAAAGTATAAGCCCTTGTGCTTATGTGTTGGATTGTTCAGGAATATCGAAGACCAAAGTATTAGTCTATATTGCTTTTTAAGTGTGGTGTTTTCTCTGGCATTTTGGCTGATTCAACTTTTGTTTAAAAATAACTTTTTAATAATTTATAAATTGATAAGGAGATAATTTATAATAAGACAAACTATTTCTCTGGTGAATCTCCAGAGTCCAACTGGTCCTTCAGAGTCCTTCATGGCATCGGACCAGAATATCTCCGGGACTGCCTTCTGCCACACGAATCCCAGCGACCAGTTAGGTCCCACAGAGTTGGCCTTCTCTGGGTCCCATCGACTAAGCAATGTCATTTGGTGGGACCCAGGAGAAGAGCCTTCTCTGTGGCGGCCCCGACCCTCTGGAACCAGCTCCCCCCAGATATCAGAGTTGCCCCCACCCTCCTTGCCTTTCGCAAGCTCCTTAAAACCCACCTCTGTCGTCAGGCATGGGGGAATTGAAATTTCCCTTCCCCCTAGGCTTATAGAATTTATACATGGTATGCTTGTATGTATGAGTGGTTCTTTAAATTGGGGTTTTTTAGATTATTTTTAATATTAGATTTGTTTTCATTGTCTTTTCATTGTTGTTAGCCACCCCGAGTCTTTGGAGAGGGGTTGCATACAAATACAATAAATAAATAAATAAACGAATGAATGAATGAATGAATGAATGAATGAATGAATGAATGAATGAATGAATGAATAAATAAATAAATAAATAAATAAATAAATAAATAAATAAATAAATAAACTGAAATTTATCTGTATTTAATGGCATATTTTAACCTGTATGTCAGATTCCCTTATGGTATGATAGTAAGCAAAATGCTGGATGATAGATACAAAATACCAGATTGATATTGATTCAATACTTTCTATCAAGCTACAGGCCCATGAATTCTCGGAAACTTTTGCAGTAATATTAAGAGGTGAAATTAGTCCTTCGATTATCTCATCCCTGTATAAATTGTTAAGATAGAATGGGCTTCATTTTTCTCCCCCAGCAATCCAGAAGGTATTGAAAAGCATTTACCACTTAGAATCTCACCATCCAATTTGCATTTCTTCGTCAGAAATCAGACACTAGCAAAAACTATTATTCGTTTAAACAAATGCTACTACAGGATATGATTATGAGAAAGTACTGAAAGACTCTCTCGGTTACTTTATAAAACCCAATGATTTTTTTTTCCAGGGCATTCTTCAAAATTACTTCTCCTTGGTCCTGAAGTCACAACATCTCTGCAGCCTCCGGAATTATCTATCCCAAGGTAGTTTCTACCAGGCGTTTTTAATGCTGTCTCTTACTGTTTTTATTAACTTGATGTTTGATGGAGGAGGACACTATATCTTTATTCCATTTTAGTCTGGTGAATCAAAGAAGAAACTCCAAAGTATTTCAGGACTAAACAGATCTGAAATTCTGGAAAATTTCCATCCTAGCCTTTTTCTGGGGGGAGGGAGTAGGGGAGCTGCCGTAGAGTCAATGTTTTATTTATATATTTATTTATTTTTATTTATACTTTGTGTTGAAGGGGAAACTGTGGGTTTTCTAGTCCAACCTCCTGCTAGTGCAGGAAACCCTTCATCATCCCAAACATATGGCAATTCAGTTTCCTCTTGAAGGTCTCCAGTATTGGAGCGTTCACAACCTCTCACCATCAGAAAGTTCTTCCTTATTTCCTGGTTGAATCTCTCCTTGGTCAGCTTCCATCCGTTGCTCCTTGTTGGCCCTCTGGTGCTTTGGAAAACAGTTTGACGCCCTCCTCACTATAGCAGCCCCTCAAGTATTTGTAGACTACTATCATGTCCCCCCTGGAACTCCTCTTCACTAGACTATCCATGGCCAGTTCCTGCAACTTAACTTGTATGTTTTTGTTTCCAGTCCCTTTATCATTCCTGGTTGCACTCTTCTCTACTTGGTATTCCACAGTAATATATAGACCACAGTATGAGGGTGGGGAGAATGATAACATACGTATGGAAAGCAATATTTGTAATATTAGTTCAATATTTGTAATTTAAATTCAAATCAATAAAATTTAGGCTTAACATTAGGCTAAAGGGTTTTCCTTGCGCCAAATGAGTCACCTGGTTTTGGAATAGATGAAATTGTATGTTCAGATGAGGTACAGCATCATCCATAGCCAATGGCCATAGAACAGTGATGACAAACCTATGGCATGGGTGCCACTTGCTCCTTGTTGACCCTCTGGTGCTTTGGAAAACAGTTTGACGCCCTCCTCACTATAGCAGCCCCTCAAGTATTTGTAGACTACTATCATGTCCCCCCCTGGAACTCCTCTTCACTAGACTATCCATGCCCAGTTCCTGCAACTTAACTTGTATGTTTTTGTTTCCAGTCCCTTTATCATTCCTGGTTGCCCTCTTCTCTACTTTTTCAAGAGTTTCAATGTATTTTTTGTAGTGTGGAGCCCAAAACTGAATGCAGTACTCTAGGTGTGGTCTGACAAGGACATTATAAAGTGGTATTAGTGCCTCCTTAGTCCTAGATTGTATCCCTATGTTGATGCAGCTGAAGATTGTGTTGGACTTTTTAATCACCGCTGCACATTGCTGGCTCACGTTTAGTTGGTAGTCTTCCAAGATTCCTAGGTCTCTCTCACAGTCACTTTGTATGTATGCTTATTTTTTTTATTTCATATAGCAAATTTAGAGACTGCCCATCTTGTCCATAAAATGGGATTATGATTCCTGGTGATTACCTGCACTAGTCCCTGAAGACCTTTTGGCAAAATTTCAGTAGTGGTTTCCTGTTGCTGTCGTCTCCTTCCAAGAGTTGAGGGAGAGAGACTGATTCAAGATCATCCAGATGCTTTTGCACCAGAGGTGGGTTCCCTCAGGTTCCCCCAAGTTCTACAAAACCGGTAACAAACCGCTGGTGATGTCACAGTGATGTCACAGAACGGGTTCCATCAGTGCTGGTCCGTGGATGCCGCCATCTTTTTTTTGGGGGGGGGGTGTTCATGTTTTCTTATTTTTTTTTACTGCACATGTGCAGAAACCAAGTTTCCAGCCCTGCGCATGCGCCACCATCTTGTTTTTGCCTCTTTTTTAAAGGAAAAAATGGAGAATTTTCAGGATTGCATATGCACACATATCCGTACCCATGGGGCACATCTATGAGGCACATCCATGAGGTACATTCCCGACATAGTTCCCTCTAAGCTGAGCAGTGAGCAATCGCTCACTTAAAATTCATCCTCAACTCAGAGTTTTCGAAACCTGCCCAGAAGCCGAGAGGGAAAGAGTGAGAGGGAAGGAGAGAGAGAGGAAGAGAGGAAGAGAGAGAAACAGATAGAAAAAAGAGAGGAAGGAAAAGAGAAAGAAAAAGAATGGGAGTAAGGAAGAGAGAAAGAAAATCAAAATCTAGTTTGAAACTAACTCAACTATTTAAGTGGCATTTTGATATTGATAGAGTTGCCCTAGTATGAGCTCACTGTTATAGACACACAGTAGTATTTTATTTTGAAATTCTCTGAGGCAAAACAGGGTTGTTTGTTTGTTTGTTTGTTTGTTTGTTTGTTTGTTTGTTTATCTATCTATCTATCTATCTATCTATTTATTTATTTATTTATTTATTTATTTATTTATCTATTTATTTATTTATTTATTTATTTATTTATTTATTTAATATTTCTGTGCCGCCCAGTCCCGAAGGGACTGCCGCTCAGACACTATACTTTTCCGCCACCCCCCCAAAAAAATTAGAGGGAACACTGATTCCCGAGGAACGTCCATGTGGTATAGGAGGAAGCGAACCGGTGGTTAGGTAAGTTAGAACCCACCCCTGATTTATAGCTAAGGTGGGACTACAAGTCATGGTTTCCCTGATTGTAGCCTGATGCCTTAACCACAACTTCGAACTGACCCTTAATCACAAGTATTTTAGGATTAAAGTATTGCCAAGGTAAAACTCTGCCTCCTTCACAATGCAATTTGCTGGGGTTGGAATTAATTATGTTTTAAAGAATAAAAATCAATCCTTCCTTGGCAGGACTTACTGAATCTGTATCAGTTTGACATATACTTATTCAGTCTGTATTCTACTTCCACGGCAATGTAAAAATTGATTAAATATTGCCACAAACAATGTTAAGGTAAACAATATCAGTGATCATAATTTTATAGCATTAGCATTATTGAGCAAATATAATCCTAAAATGTGCACTAGGGACATCGTTGAGCAAAATTGAGAGAAACACGAAATCTCAAGGATAACACTATTCCAACTGTGCACTAAATTCATTCAATTCAATTCTGTTCACTTTATTTTTCAACCTTAATCCTATTGTCCTGTTTCGGTAACAATTTACTTAAAGGAAACCTGTATGACATTTCCATGACATATGCACGGTTGTTGTTGGTTAATAAGTGCACATTGTGTTAATAAGTGCACATAAGTGCATATTTCCTAATCTGTTTCCAGTCACAATTCAAAGTGTTGGTAATGACCTATAAAGCCCTACATGGCATCGGACCAGAATACCTCCGGAACCATCTTCTGCCGCACGAATCCCAGCGACCAATTAGGTCCCACAGAGTTGGCCTTCTCTAGGTCCCATTGACTAAACAATGTCGGTTGGCGGGCCCCAGGAGGAGAGCCTTCTCTGTGGTGGCCCCGGCCCTTTGGAATCAGCTCCCCCCAGAGATTAGAACCACCCCCACCCTCCTTGCCTTTTGTAAATTGCTAAAGACCCACCTGTCGCCAGGCATGGGGGAACTAAGATATCCCCAGGCATATATAGTTTATTCATGGAATGATTGTGTTGCATGGTTTTAATGTTGGGTTTTAAATGTTTTTTAATATTAGATTTGTTATACTGTGTTATTTTGTTGTGAGCCGCTCTGAGTCCACGGATAGGGGCGGCATACAAATCTAATATATTAATAATAATAATAATAATAATAATAATAATAATAATAATAATAATAATATATTAATTTCAAACATTTATCTCAAAATTGAAATAGACATGGGTGTTAGGGTCAAGGAAGGGAATTGAGATGTGCATTTAAATATTATGACTTAAATACAGACATTGGATGCCTTACCACTAGTTCATAATATTGGCATTTGCTTGAATCATATTTCACCATTCCACCATCTAAATCAGCAGAAAAATCAAAGTTTGCATCATTTCAGTGTGGACAAAATAAAATAATAGAACCCCTCTCGTTTTCAAGGCAAACTGGCTTGCTAAATTTATTAGATTAACACATTACATACTTAATACTCCTATTCAGGTAATAATACTGTGGAACCCACCTTAGTTTGTTGACAATCAGTTGTGTATGGCTATGGCACTACTGCAGTGGTCTCTAAATGGGGCTAACTTTGAAGAGGGTTTGAAAACTGAAAATAGTGCAAAATTTAACTGTGCAAGCAGTCACGGGCCTGCCAAGGCATGCCCATGTTTCTCCAACACTTCATGGTCTGCATTGGTTGCTGATTGGTTTTCAGATACAATTCAAAGTGTTGGTAATGACTTATAAAGCCCTTCATGGCATCGGGCCAGATTACCCGAGGGACCGGCTTCTGCCATATGAGTCTCAGCAACTGGTGGGGTCCCACAGAGTCGGCCTTCTCCAGAGTCAGCCTTCTGGTGGGGTGTAGGGGAAGAGCCTTCTCTGTGGGGGGCCTGGCCCACTTGAATCATCTCTCCCCGGAGATTCATACTGGCCCCACCCTCCTAGCCTGCCACAAGAGTCTTAAGACTCATTTATGCCGCCAGGCCTGGGGTCATTAGACACTGTCCCCTGGCCGACAAATGTTATGTATGTTATCGTCTAAGTGGGTATGATTGATTTTTAATACAATTGGGGATTTTATAATAGTTTATTTGGTTTTAAATCATTTGGATTTAGGCTGCTGTATTGCAGCAGAGGCGGAGTAACGACATGGACACAAAGAGCTGGATTTAAAATGGGTCATTTTTATTAATTAAATTTGCATAATTTATTCATTAAATTAGCATAAATTTAGCTAAACCCTAACAAGGACTCGCAGGGTCAAACAATTGCTTCCGGGGCGGAAAATGACGTCAGAAAAACTTCCGGGGCAACTTATGGGCGTAGCTCCATGCTGATCCAGGTGAAGGGCCCCGCCCTCACCTGGATCTCTGCCATGCACCTGCATGTGGGAGGTCTCGCTGTCTAAACCCCTATAAGGGGATAGAAATGGGCAGGGCCCAAAGACGGGTTTCCCCCAAATGGTCAGATCGAGCTAAAGGCACCATGACCTTTGGAGAGAACCTGTCAATCATCCCCAAAGATGCCCAACGGAGAACACGCAGTTGCTAAACACCACCCAGTTTTCCGCCCCTAACCTGCCTACCCAAATGACCAAAGGTAAGCCAATTAGCCTAAACAGAGGTCACCACAGTGTGGAATAGGCGAAAAAACAGTCGCAGAAAATACCGAGACCGCCAAAAATTCCTATTCGGCCCCCCTAAGGGCGACCCACAGTGGCACACTGAAAGATAGGGAGAGCGGGTGGGTGTTGGCTGCTCGTCGTCGGGGCAAAAAGGAGGCCCAAAGCCTGCGCAGCCCCTTTTATAGGGCTGGCTGGCTCCGCCCCCCTGACGACATCATCGGCAATAGCCGATGAACCCAAAATGGCTGGGATCGCGCAAAATCTCGCGAGATCCCGCCTTTCCAAGATGGCGGCTGCACCGAGGGCCGTGTCTCCCTGGCCCTGCAGCAAATCCGGGCCGGGGAGTCAGTCACCGGCTGGGCATTCTAGTGTTTCTTTTTTTATAAGTTGTAAGCCGCCCAGAGTCCTCATAGAAATCCAATAAATAAATAAGTTAAATAAATAAAAGTTTAGCATTAACTTCTTCAGTTGTGCCTAACAAGCAATTGGCAACTTAGGCAGTTTTTGAAATGCAAGTCCTGTACAATCTCATGCTATAATAGCTTCTTTATTTTACATCAATACGGATAACACAGATAAATTTACAAGGGTATCCCAGCCTCCACATGACTTGCAATTGTCAAGATGGGGTGTGATCAAGTAATGGAGAAACTGTTGCCAAATTAATCAATTCAGGAAGCCCCCAGCTGGCACAATAGCTCTAATTGCTCCTTATTCAGTGTCTCTCAGTGTTTGTCAACTTTAAGATGTGTGCTTTTTAACTCAATGCTGGATGGGGAATTCTGGGAATTGAAGTCCCCACGTCTTAATAAGCGTTAGAAACACTGTTCCAGCTGCTTGAATTAGTGATAGATGGCAGAAGCATTTTCCATATTCTTAACTGGTGCCCAGTGAACAATGGGAGGAAAAGATGGCTTTCCGCAGTGGCTAAAATTGCCTTTATCACTGAAGTACAAAATTTCCATATATGATTGGGAAAGGAGAAGGAGGAGGGGAAGGGGAGGGGGAGGAAGAAGAAGACGAAGAGGAAGGAGGAGGAGGAAGAGAAGGAGGAGGAGGAGGAGAGGAAGGAGAGGAAGAAGAGGAAGAAGAAGAAGAAGAGAGGAGGAGGAGGAGGAGGAGGAGGAAGAAGAAGAAGGAGGAGGAGGAAGAAGAAGAAGAAGGAGGAAGAAGAAGAAGAAGAAGAAGAAGAAGAAGAAGGGGAAGAGGAGGAAGAGGAGGAGGAAGAGGAGGAGGAAGAAGAAGAAGAAGAAGGAGAAGAAGAAGAAGAAGAAGAAGAAGAAGAAGAAGAAGAAGAAGAAGAAGAAGAAGAAGAAGAAGAAGAAGGGGAAGAGGAGGAAGAGGAGGAGGAAGAGGAGGAGGAAGAAGAAGAAGAAGGAGAAGAAGAAGAAGAAGAAGAAGAAGAAGAAGAAGAAGAAGAAGAAGAAGAAGAAGAAGAAGAAAGAAGGGTGACAACAACATTGTGATAACTGTGCCGTCAAAAAGTCACCCACAAAATTTGCAGGTGCATCATTGCCCAATGCAGGTAGGAACTAAGTCCAAAACTAAAATCTTTATGTTTAAATGAAATAAAACAGAAAATACTCCCAATGTATTGAGGTTGTGAATTTGACTTTATATTGTAGGCATTTTAACATTTTGCTAGAACTATATATCCAAATAGGATCAATACAAATACATATTCTGGGGAGGAAAAAAATCCCATCTTCTGAAACAGTATTTAATCATGCTAAATTCAAAAAGAAATCTTTCCTAAGAGGCTCAGCAGAGGCAAGAAATTGTTTTTATTTCTTAAATCATGGTAAAAATTGCAATTTTAGAAGGAAAAATACCGACTCCCAGAGATTTGGAGGAAGGGAAAAAAAAGAGTCAGGCTGCTCATCTCAAACGTTCCTTTCATTCTCTAGAAGAAATTGGAAAGTAATTGGAAGTTACGTCTGAGATGAACAAATACGACAGAAGAAGAAGAGGATAATGCTTTGTAACCTTTGGGCTTAGTGAATTCCAGCTTGTGAGAAATGTCAGCATTTCACGAATCTCCTTTATTGCCTCTTGTCTCTTTGGAAAGAAGATTTCAAAGCTGTAATTCCTGCGGTAAGGCACCCCAATAGCCTGGCAGAGCCTATCTCCAGGCTTGTAAATTAGCAGGATACATTGCCACGCTGCAATGAATGAATGGGAAAGATGGGTTTTTATATCACAGGCAACAAAGGCTGAATCTACTCATGGAAAGGGAAGTGCTTGCAAATAGCCTTTCAACTGATCATTTTGAGGACGGTAGGATGCCCTCAATTGTCCAGGTATGGGCTCTTGCTTCCATCTAACCAGTGATTGTGAACAATCGTAATGGCAGTTTTGCCTGCAGTGACCAGAGGGAAAAAATAGAAGCAATTTCTCAGAAATGTCTCAGATTGGTCTAACACCTGGCAACTTCAAATATCAACCAGCAAATGTTCTACGCTCCACATCAGCAAAAAGAATCCGAACTACTCATATATAAACTTAATAAACAAAATCTCACAGCCAACCCCCACTCAGTAAAAGACCTTGGAATACTAATATCAAATGATCTAAGTGCCAAAGCCCACTGCAACAATATCGCCAAAAAGGCTTCTAGAGTTGTTAACCTGATCCTACGTAGCTTCTGCTCTGGCAATCTCACACTACTCACCAGAACCTACAAAACTTTTGCCAGACCCATCCTTGAATACAGTTCATCTGTCTGTATGTATGTTTGGTTTTATAATAAGGGTTTTTAACTGTTTTAGTATTGGATTATTATTATATGCTGTTTTATTGCTGTTGTTAGCCACCCCGAGTCTGCGGAGAGGGGCGGCATACAAATCCAATAAATAAAATAATAAATAATAATAAATACCACATCTCGGACATCAACACCCTCGAAAACGTCCAAAGATACTTCACCAGAAGAGCCCTTTACTCCTCCACTCGAAACAGAATACCCTACGAAAGCAGACTATCAGTCCTTGGTCTTGAAAGCTTAAAACTACGACGCCTAAAACACGATCTAAGTATTGCCCACAAGATCATATGCTGCAATGTTCTACCTGTCAATGAGTACTTCAGCTTCAATTGCAACAACACAAGAACACGCAACAGATTCAAACTTAATATTGACCACTCCAAACTTGACTGTAAAAAATATGACTTCAGCAACCGAATTGTCGAAGCATGGAACTCATTACCTGACTCAGTAGTGTCAACCCCTAACCCCCAACATTTTTCCCTTAGGCTATCCACGATTGACCTTTCCAGGTTCCTTAGAGGTCAGTAAGGAGCGTACATAAATGCACCAGTGTGCCTTCCGTCCCCTGTCCAATTGTCTCTCCTTATCTCATTTATCTTTTCTTCCTTTCAAATTTGTTCACCTATACTTTTATATCTTTTCTTCTATTTGTTTCTTTAGTTATATTACTACATATAGAATAGAATAGAATAGAATAGAATAGAATTTTTATTGGCTAAGTGTGATTGGACACACAAGGAATTTGTCTTGGTGCATATGCTCTCAACGTACATAAAATAAAATATACATTTGTCAAGAATCATGTGGTACAGCACTTAATGATTGTCATAGGGGTCAAATAAGCAATGAAGAAGCAATATTAATAAAAATCTTAGGATATACACAAGTTACAGTCATACAGTCAACATGGGAGGAAATGGGTGATAGGAATGATGAGAAAAACTAGTAGAATAGAAGTGCAGATTTAGTAGAAAGTCTGACAGTGTTGAGGGAATTATTTGTTTAGTAGAGTGATGGCGTTCGGGGAAAAACTGTTCTTGTATCTAGTTGTCTATTATTATTATTATTATTATTATTATTATTATTATTATTATTATTATTATCTATTCTCTTCAATGTGTATTATGTATTGGACTAAATAAATAAATAACAATAAATAAATAAATAAAATAAAGTATGATCGAGCCTAGGATGACAAGATGAGACAATACATTTTCCTGAGGATGTTGATCAAGTTTAGAATTGCTAATAAAAACAAAACAAAAACAGCCATGGTCCTGAACTGTGTGTTTGAAAGGGGATCATAACTTGATTGTGAGCCTACTAACACACTCATTATTTTGTGATCGCATCTTTTCCCATCGTAGAGCGCTCAGATTTGATTTCAGCATGAGACAACAGAAAGACTGAATCTCAGTGTAATATAATGATAATGCTATTGTAGATGCCAGTAAAAAAAAACCACTTCATGAAATAGAGCCACTAAGCTGAATTGCCACGGAAATCAGTCATGGTCTACTTCTCAGATAAAACAATTTTATCTTGCAAATGAAAACGCACTACTTTACATCTTAAAATAAGACCTAAACATAGAAATTACATAATTTGAGACAGCTGATTACTATCTATCTACACTATATATCTATGGTAAATGTGTATTAAAATATTAATAGCAGTGGTACCAATATCAAATATGAATATTTAAATTTATTATATGGGAATATAAGGCAGAAAGTGATAGAACAGGCATGTATCTGACATTGATTGGATATAAATCTGTCTGTCTGTCTGTCTGTCTGTCTGTCTGTCTGTCTGTCTGTCTGTCTGATCTATCTATCTATCTATCTATCTATCTATCTATCTATCTATCTATCTATCTATCTATCTATCATTTACATATCTATCTATCTATCATCTATCTATCTATCTATCTATCTATCTATCTATCTATCTATCTATCTATCTATCTATCTACCCAGCCAAGCAGCTCTCTCTCTCTCTCTCCATATACCACCTGTGTATCATCTATTTATTATCTATCTATCTATCTATCTATCTATCTATCTATCTATCGATCGATCGATCGATCGATCTATCTATCTATCTATCTATCTATCTATCTATCTATCTATCTATCTATCTATCTATCTTTCGGTCTGTCCCTCCCTCCCCTCCTAAATAATGCTTTCAATTTGTCTACCATATTTTTTGGACTATAAGATGCTCCAGACTATAAGATGCACCTAGCTTTTGGGGAGGAAAGCAAGAAAAAAACTCTGTCTCTGCTTCCCAGCAGCAAATAGCAAAAAGCCTGGTCAGTTTCAGCACAGATTTAGCATGAGCAACTGAGTGGTGGTTGGATCGGCCTCCTGAAATAGCACCGATCAGCTGTTCCAGGTTGTGGAGATCGCCACTGCTCTTTGCTGCTATCCATCGCTGCCGTCTATCACTGCCTCCACATGCTCCATTTTCAGCCAGGTTTTTTGCTGTTTGCTGCAATGAGGCAAGTTGCTGGGAGGCAGAGGCCGAAGGATGGCCAGGCTTTCAGCAATATTCACTGTGTAAGAGGTACAGAAATTTCCATCCACTTTGCATCTTATAGACTAAAAAATATGCTATGTATATACGAGGATCGCCTGAAAAGTAATGCATCAATTTGTTTTTCTGGAAGAATTATTTATTGAACACAATGAAACTTACACAAAGGAAAGAAAGATGTTTCTTCTACATTCCCTGTTTTTTTCATGTAATCTCCATCCCATTCTATGGCCTTCCTCCAGCGAGACACAAGGGCGTGCATGCATCTATCTATCTATCTATCTATCTATCTATCTATCTATCTATCTATCTATCTATCTATCTATCTATCTATCTCTATCAATCTTATATCTATCATCTATCTATCATCAGTCTATCATTGACTAGATATAAATCTGTCTATCAGAAACAAAATGGGCTTGATTAATTATATTCTGCTTGCAACAAATTGATTAGAAGTGGTTAATAATTAAGCTGACTTTTCTCCAATAAAAGTCAAGAGAATTGTATTTTTAATCTGCATTTGTTTCAGTGCATGTACAGGAAAAAACGATATCAAACTCGATGTGTTTAAGCACAGCTCAGTAAGGCAGCTTGAATAATTTGACACAGACTCTTAGATAAATTAATGCAGGTTTGTGCACAATTTTCCTGCTTTTTAAAAAAGTTGTTGCTGTAGTATCAGCACCATCTAGAGGCATTCCTGCAGTTAAACTCCATTGCGAGGAAATGAACTGATCAAAGGAGACTTTTGCAGGCAATTCATTTTAGCAATTGTGTTGTGAAGGGCTTGTGACATGCTTCTTGTCATATGCGTTGTATATGTAACATGCTGCAATCTGTTTATTTGTCTTCAATCCCCACTATGGTACAGGGACAGCTTTTCCACTGAACAATTCTGTCATCTGAGAAATGTTCACATCTTTGAATTGCATTCTCTAAAAGGATGGGGAAAATGTCTTGTTTATGAAGAAATTTTATAAGTTGCACTAAGTATGTTTTTATTTCTGCCTATATGCTGTATACAGTGATACCTCACCTTACAAACGCCTCGTCATACAAACTTTTCAAGATACAAACCCGGGGTTTAAGATTTTTTTGCCTCTTCTTACAAACTATTTTCACCTTACAAACCCACCGCCGCCGCTGGGATGCCCCGCCTCCAGACTTCCTTTGCCAGCGAAGCACCCGATTTCCCTGAGGCTCCCCTCCATGGGAAACCCCACCTACGGACTTCCATGTTTTTGTGATGCTGCAGGGGAATCCCAGCAGGGAAATCCAGCAGCGCAAAAACAGGTGCTTTTCTGGCAACGGGAGTCTGGAGGTGGGGTTTCCCATGGAGGAGGGGAGGGGGAGTTTCCCATGGGGTGGGGTTTCACCATGAGGTGGGGTTTCCCATGGAGGGGAGCCTCAGGGGAATCCCAGCAGTGCAAATACCAACGCTTCGGCTGGTAAAAGGGGTGAGTTTTGGGCTTGCACACATTAATTGTTTTTCCATTGATTCCTATGGGAAACATTGTTTTGTCTTACAAACTTTTCACCTTAAGAACCTCGTCCCGGAACCAATTAAGTTTGTAAGACAAGGTATCACTGTATTTCTTTACTTCTTTAATCTGAGATAGCATCAGTTGAAAGATTCTAGTCTATTTCATTTAGTCCATACAGTACTTCATACAAATTTTGATACACAAATCTGAAATTTTGTAGATCACATATGTCTCTCTTTATATATTATAAATACGTGTGTGTGACAGTCCTGATATATATGTGGCATACATACTTACATTTTAATCTGGTAATGATCAGAAGAATATAATTAAATTGCACAGCAATAATACTGCATAATAAATGAATAAATTCTAGAACTTAAACTAAGTAAAAAGTGTGTTGCATATAAAAACATAAAACAAAAGAAATTCATTCCTTCAGTTTTTATTGAATTGCAGTGGAATGCTGCAAAAATAATAGAAAAGACTTCTGATTCTGAATACATGTGAATTATTTCTTAGTGTACCCAAGAGAAGTTTATTATAGCTTTATTAAACACAATACATCCTTTCATCAGTCTGTTTTAAACTTGTCCTTGGTTCAGACTCAAGGTTCAATTGGAATTACTGTTTTTTTAACATCTTATTTTGGGTGTTTTGCTTCCTTTGACCCACACAATACCTCTTTCTTTGTCTGGCAGCATTAACCAAACTATTTGGTTTCTTAGCCTACGGTAGGGAAAGCAAGTAGGATGCTTGGCTGCATAGCTAGAGGTATAACAAGCAGGAAGAGGGAGATTATGATCCCGCTATATAGAATGCTGGTGAGACCACATTTGGAATACTGTGTTCAGTTCTGGAGACCTCACCTACAAAAAGATATTGACAAAATTGAACGGGTCCAAAGGCGGGCTACAAGAATGGTGGAAGGTCTTAAGCATAAAACGTATCAGGAAAGACTTAATGAACTCAATCTGCAGAGTCTGGAGGACAGAAGGAAAAGGGGGGACATGATCGAAACATTTAAATATATTAAAGGGTTAAATAAGGTTCAGGAGGGAAGTGTTTTTAATAGGAAAGTGAACACAAGAACAAGGGGACACAATCTGAAGTTAGTTGGGGGAAAGATCAAAAGCAACATGAGAAAATATTATTTTACTGAAAGAGTAGTAGATCCTTGGAACAAACTTCCAGCAGACGTGGTAGATAAATCCACAGTAACTGAATTTAAACATGCCTGGGATAAACATATATCCATCCTAAGATAAAATACAGAAAATAGTATAAGGGCAGACTAGATGGACCAGGAGGTCTTTTTCTGCCGTCAGACTTCTATGTTTCTATGTTTCTATAATAGGTCCTTCAATTGATTATTCTGATTCTTTCTATGCACTTCACAGTGTGACTTCTCTTCAGGTTTATTGAACTTGGCTTATTGAACCCTATTATAGATGTTTTCCATCATTAATATATTAGATAAATGGGGCCAGAAGGAGAAACTTCTGGAATACATTAATGGAGTAATTTCTATAGGAGAAGCTATATTGGGGGCAGGAGTGTCATTCATTATTGAATGCAAATTTGTTCAGTAAATGTCTTTTAATGCTCTCTGCAGAACTATTGTTCTTTTAAAGGTTGTGTTTGTAGTACAGAATACACACCTCTTGCCTATGTAAATGCTACATCAGTCAACACAGAATCTTAAGCATCAAACTTCTGAAATTCCAAATACGTTATTGTTTTGTGGGTGTTTAATAACATTCAAAAATTCTAATTAAAAATCCTGTGTCTGTTTAACAAATGAAAAACCAAGTGGAAAAAGGATGTCATCAGAGTAGGTAAACGCGAGCTTTTAGTTTTCAGTTTTATTCTTTTTAAATCCCTGGACAGCTTAAGGTACAAAGGAATATACTTTCAGCTGATAGGAAATGTGAAAAGTTGCCATTTAGAGTGGGACTTAAAAGATATAAAAGGTACCTTTAATCTTCTTTAGATATTTTTTTAAAAATAAACTTTATTAAATTTCAACAAGATAAAATATCAGGGAGAAAAATAAGTATTACAAAAAAGAAAAGCTGAGAAAATGACCAAAATTAGGAGTGCAGAAAAGGGGGAGGGGGGTAGAGTAAGAGTAATTTCTAACATTTTGTACTACAGGTAGAAATATAACATTAATTTATTGCTCTAAAATAAACAGTACAGATTATTTCTAATAAATATTTCTAATTCTCAAATTACAGACCTTTTCCTTCTTTCTTTCTTTCTTTCTTTCTTTCCTCCCTCCATTCTTTCTTTCTTTCTTTCTCACATCCATTGCAATACGAAAAAGAAAAAAGAAACCCTGTATTTTCTTTCAGTCTTCCTGTCCATCAATCCTAAGAAGAAAAGTTATGTTTCAATTATAAAGTTAATCCTTGACTTACAACAGTTCATTTGGTTACAATGACACTGAAAAAAGTGAATTATGACTGTTTCTCACAATTACAACCTTTGCAACATCCCCATGATCATGTGATCAAAATTCAGATACTTGGCAACTGGTTCACACTTACGACATTTTCCGTGCCCCAAGGTCACATGATCTCCTTTTGCGACCTTCTGACAAGCACAATCAATGGAATTGCCAGATAGACTTAACCACCAGGTTACTAACTTATCAACTGAAGTGATTCACTTAAGAAATTTGGCAAGAAAGGTCCTAAAGGGGGGCAAAACTCACTTAACAAATGTCTGACTTAACTCAACAGAATTCTTAGGATCAATTGTGGTCGTAAGTCAAGAACTACTTGTACAGTGTTTTCCACAGCTGAAAATATTTTGGTCACCACACTACAAAAAAGACACTGAAACTCTAGAGAAAGTGCAGAAGAAAGCAACCAGGATGATTAGGGGACTGAAAACTATAACTTATGAAGAGCAGTTGCAGGAGCTGGGCGTGGCCAGTATGGCGAAGAGAAGGACCAGGGGGAAACATGATAATAAGTATTCCAATACTTGAGGGGCTGCCACAGAGAGGAGGGGCTCAGGCTGTTTTCCAAGGCACCAGAAGGCCAGACAAGGAATAATGGATGGAAACTGAACAAGGAGAGATTCAACCTGGAAATAAAGAGAAATTTCCTGACAGTGAGAGCGATCAACCTGCGAAAGTTGTGAGAGCTCCAACACTTGAGACTTTCAAGAGGAGATTGGACTGACATTTGTATGAAATGGTGCAGGGACTACTGCTTGAGCCAGGGGTTTGGACTAGATCAGGGGTCCCCAACCACCGGGCCGCGGACCAGTACCGGGCCGCGGGGCATGTTGCACCGGTCCGTGGAGTCAGCAGCTGCCGGCCCTCATGCCGCCACCCCCTCCCTCCAGCGCTTCGCCTCCCGCTGGGCAAGAGGCCTCGGGAGGCAGGTTCTGCCAGCCACAGGACGATAGACAGAGGGGCGGGAAGGACAGAGAGGCTCAAGCCTCTTTTGGCTTCTGCCGCAGGGTGCTTTTGCGTTTTTGGCTGGGGGGAGGCAGGAGGGCCAGCCTGACCCCCTGTCTCCAGCGCTTAGCCCCCGCTGGGCAAGAGCGCTTGGGAGGCAGGTTCTGCCGGCCACAGGGCGATGGCGGGAAAGAGGGGCGGGGAGGACCAGCACCCCCATGCTTAATCCCGCCCCCAACCACACCCCTTTCCGCCCCCCACCGGGCCATAGAAAAATTGTCTTGCTGAAACTGGTCCCTGGTGGAAAAAACGTTGGGGACCACTGGACTAGATGACCTACACGGTCCCTTCCAACTCTAATAATAAATAATATATATATATATTTATTTTACTTGTCAAGTCCCAAGCCCTCAAATAAACATACTACTAGTAATAATAATAAAAAGCTTGATCAGCTCTGTTCAAATTTGCACAGTATGCTAAAATGGTTAATTTTAACCTTGATTGCCTTTGGGTAAATCCAGGCTTATGGTTTTATAATACACTGTACTGTGTAAAGCAACCTCTGCCAAAATGACTTAAATTTTAAGACGGTCTATTATTTTATATTTGTTTTAAGTCATTTTAAAATGACTACAAAATATACAGTATGTTTCCCGAATACAGTATATTGATCTCTTCTGGAGATTAGAAGTTGCTCTGTTTTCTTTAGCTATTTTTGGTTTGGAGTCAGCATTCAAAGGGAAATGTAGCCTGTGCTAAAAATAGCCCAAGTCAAATTGACTGAGAACTTAAAAGCTTGGTTTACTCTTGTTTTAATGCCTTTTTGCCATCCATGGTAATCGTATCATTAATTGTGTATTTTAACCCTTATGATTTCCTTTTCCTTTCTGACTTACTAGTTATTGCAAAGTTCAATTCAATTCAATTCAATGTATTAGATTTGCATTACTTTGCTAATTCCTCCCCCTCCCCAGTCATTTTGCTTCTATTCTACCTAGCAGGATTAAAAAAAAAAAACATGCACCATTGTCCCTTGACTTTTCAAGGCTTTTCAAGTTTTCAGGCTAGCCAGTGTCTTAATGATGCTGCAGCTCGAAATAGAACTGACCTTGCCAATCTCCTTTCTTGTCTTGGATAATGCATGGCACCATTTGACCTTCATTCACTCTTCATCTTCAAAAACCTCAGTAGGAGGGCTGTCTGAGACTCATTTAGCTTCTACCCTTCAATTCCCCCCCCTTTATTTTTTGTCATTTTCACATCCAGATATGTTGCATGAACTATGACAATAGAATACTTTGTGTATATTCTGTGAATTGCAAGGGGGTAATGGATAGCACACCGGCAGATTTCAAAGCGATCTGCAGATATATCTTATATTGCTATTGAGGGCAAAAATTCCAAAAGCTGAATTCTGATGAGCCAGGGATGCTATCAAATCTGCAGCAGGTGTTCTGCTGCAGCAGTATGAAAAGTCTTCAGCATTCAATTACTTTCTATTGATACAAAATTTTCTGCTGGTATTTTTTTTCCTTCCAAACCTTGACTGATTCTTTTTTGGATAGTTTTTACATCTAGCATCAAGAATTCTCTGACCATCCTACGTATCAATCAGACCTGTGTAACCTGTAACTCTTTTGGTGAAATTGTAATCAGTCAGCTATAAATGGTTGCACTTTTGAAACTTAAAATATAGATTGTCCTGTTTTGGTCTTCGGACAGGACTTCTATGAAGGCGTTACACTCAGGATAAAATGAAGCAATAATACATGAGGGTTCCTAATTACCCATATTAAAAATCTAAAATTCAGAAAGTAAGAACAATCGATTCTCTTTTGCATTTTAAAAGAAACCACACTTGCAATTGGTTTTTATCTGTGGCATATTACAGTTGTCAATATTTATGGTAAATAATGGTAAATGAAAAGTTTGGCTTAAGTCTTCACAATCAAAAGTAGATGTCCTATCATGCAAAAAGCTCTATGCATAATAGGTAGATTAGAAAAACCTCAAACTTCATTGTTCTTTCCAGCAGCTGGAAGATAAATCAGAGAGGAAACATAACAACAGTTTAACAGTTAGAATAAATAGCAAAAGAGTACCCAATAGCACAGATTCCAGAGGAAGGGTACAAATGAGATCTAGATCTTTGTAGAATAAGGCAATGGTTCTAGATGGGGATCTTAAAATCAGAACTGCAGAAGAGAATTAAGTGGAGTGGAGTGGAGTGCAATAGAATAGAATAGAATAGAATAGAATAGAATAGAATAGAATAGAATAGAATAGAATAATTTTTTTGGCCAAGTGTGATTGGACACACGAGGAATTTGTCTTGGTGCATATGCTCTCAGTGTACATAAAAGAAAAGATACATTCATCAAGAATCATAATCATATCATATATATCAGCAAATAGATATAGAAATAAAAATCTAGCCCTTCTTTTTTCACTACTGGCCAATTCTGATAGCTGTAAGCTCTGGCAGCTGAAAAGGTTGTTACAGCAACGTTGTGATTACATTTTGCCAAGCACTGAGTTACCTTAAATGCGCTTGATTTCAGGCATTGCCCTCAAGTTTCAAGTTTCAAGTTTCAAGTTTAATCAGATTTGTATGCCGTCCCTCTCCGCAAACTCCTTTACATAGCTAAGATGCACCTACACCACTGAGAATACATCATTACTGAAGAACAATGTTGGCTAATAACTTTGTAGTTAACCTTCATTCCTGATTTAAGAGCAGTGGTCAGAATCTAGGGTTGTAAGGATCCACTTACGCACACACAAACACACAGACACACACACACACAAATTCTCTGCCAGTGTGCTCCTTGAGACATTGGTAATGATGGACTTCCCAAGTTTTTTTTTAATATATATAAATACATATATATGTCACATGTTTTTCTGCTGAATTTGAAAATTAAGGGAGACTAGGATAGATCTATTTCGGCCTTATTTTGACCTCATCAGCTAGCCATACCCACTGGGACTTGAATCTGCAACCTTTGCCTTGTAAAGCAAAGAATTATCCTCTAGGCTACAGTATCCAATCCCTTCAGCTCTGCACCAGGGAAGGGTTACATATTTTTGTGTCGAATCACATATATATGTGTCACATGTTTTTTTGCTGAATTTATTTATTTATTTATTCATTCATTCATTCATTCATTCATTCATTCATTCATTCATTTATTAGATTTGTATGCCGCCCCTTAGACTTACAGTATATACCACTTCATAGTGCTTTTATAGCCTTCTTTAAAAGCAATTTACAGAGCCAGCCTATTTTCCCCAACAATCTGGGTTCCAACCTCAGAAGGCTAAGTCAACTTTGAGCTGATGAGATTTGAACTGCTGAACTGCACCTAGTACTGCATTCAAACCACTGCGCCACCTCAGCTCTTAAACCAAATATTGGCTGAGAAAAAAATGGATAACTGCTAAAATGTACTCAACTGTCTACATCAGGGCTGTGAAACTCACAGTCCATGGGCCAGGCAGCTCCACCCATGCCCAGTTTAAGAGGAGAAAATGTGATGCTGCCAATTTTGATACCCCTGGACTAAATGCTCAGTTCTAAATCTATAGCTTTATAAATAGCATCCATCTTTCCCCCCCTTTCTTCGGAACAATTCTTCTGAATTGTTGTTTGATCACAAATCAGGACATTGAGGATTGTGTCAACTGCTTCATTAATCCTGCTAATGAAGGTTGATATAGAAGCCAACTAGATTGTTGATAAGAATATCTAACTCTTAGAGCCCACTTTTAACCACATTGCCAGAAAAGCATTAAGAGTTGTCAATCTAATCTTACGTAGCTTCTTCTCTGGTAACATCAAACTGCTAACCAGACATTTGTCAGACCAATTCTAGGATACAGCTCGCCTGTATGGAACCCGCATTACACATCAGATATTAATACAATTGAGAGTGTCCCGAAATATTTCACAAGAAGAGTCCTTCACTCTTCCTCCTGCAACAAAATATCTTACTCCACCAGACTTGAAATACTGAAATTAGACAATTCACAACTACGTTGCCTCCGAACTGATCTAACCATAGTTCACAAAATCATATACCAAAATGCCCTTCCTGTTAATGACTACTTTACCTTCAACTGTAACAACACACGAGCACGTAACAGATTCAAACTAAATTTAAATCGCTCCAAACTAGACTGCAGAAAATACGACTTCAGCAATAGCAATAGAGTGATCAATGTCTGCAATTCACTACCTGACTCTGTGGTTTCTTCCCCAAACCTCAAAATCTTCAACCTTAGATTGTCTATAGTTTACCTCTCCCCTTTTCTAAGAGGTCTGTAAGGAGCGTGCATAAGGACGCCATTGTGCCTACACTCCCTGTTCTACATCCTATTGTCTTGTTTATTTATTTATTCATTCATTCATTCATTTATTTATTTGGTATGCCGCCCCTCTCCGCAGACTTCTTTCCTTTATCATTACTTTCTGTGTTATGTTTATATAAACTACTATCCCATACTAGATAGATAGATAGATAGATAGATAGATAGATAGATAGATAGATGATAGATAGATAGATAGATAGATAGATACAGTAGATAGATAGATAGATAGATAGATAGATAGATGATAGATAGATAGATAGATAGATAGATAGATAGATAGATAGATAGATAGATAGATAGATAGAAAGAGTAGATAGATAGATAGATAGATGATAGATAGATAGATAGATAGATAGATAGATAGATAGATAGATAGATAGATAGATAGATAGAAAGAGTAGATAGATAGATAGATAGATAGATAGATAGATAGATAGATAGATAGATAGATAGATAGATAGATAGATAGATAGATAGAAAGAAACATAGAAGTCTGACGGCAGAAAAAGACCTCCTGGTCCATCTAGTCTGCCCTTATACTATTTTCTGTGTTTTATCTTAGGATGGATATATGTTTATCCCAGGCATGTTTAAATTCAGTTACTGTGGATTTATCTACCATGTCTGCTGGAAGTTTGTTCCAAGGATCTACTACTCTTTCAGTAAAATAATATTTTCTCATGTTGCTTTTGATCTTTCCCCCAACTAACTTCAGATTGTGTCCCCTTGTTCTTGTGTTCACTTTCCTATTAAAAACACTTCCCTCCTGGACCTTATTTAACCCTTTAATATATTTCAATGTTTCGATCTATAGATAGATAGATAGATAGATAGATAGATAGATAGATAGATAGATAGATAGATAGATAGATCCATCACCAATCTTTTTTTCCCCAAGCAGACTACTGTGATCTTAATAGCAATGGAATCTTTTGAGCAGAAATAATAGGCAAATGTTTATCTCAAACTATTTCTTAGCTCGGAAGACATGGTGTGAAAACTGTCCATTAAAATAGATTCCATAGAAACCTTAATCCAGGACTATTAAAATAAGCTATACATTCAGAAATGTACCAGTTTGCCCAACACTACAATGGCTCTGAGTGACAGGCAGTAAAAACAATAATAGCAGACAATTAAACAGGCCTGGTTTTTTTTGTTGCAGAATAACAAGTCCTGCCATTCCATGATCATTATAGGTGATTAGAACTCTAGAGATGCCTTTGTGAATTTTGTATGCTGAAATGTAGACTTTCTTTGTTTCATCTTCAGCCGAAGGATTCAACTTCCTCTCTGCTGGTCTTGCAACTGAATTTAAAATTTCCCCCTCTTGGCCTTGTCCCTAGATAATCTTTCAATAAGATACCTTGTTCATGTAAAAAAGAATGTCTTTCCATATCAGCATCATTTGTTCCTATGGCAACCAGCAGATGATAAAAGATGAAAAATCAGAATTATGAATGGGGGTGTACCAAATTATCAAGCCAGTTACAGGAACTGTGTCAACCTGTGCAGAATTCCAGAATTATGTTAATAAGCGTTGCTTTTTTAAAATCTCAAGGGCACAACCTTCAAATAAATGATTTTTTAAAAAGAAAAGCATAAAGCTATAATTACACTCCTACTCACACTATGACTGATTAGGTTTTTTTTTTAATTCCCCAGAGTGCCTTTGCCTATAAAGATTGTCACGGATAGAACTTTTCCCATGTAATTTTAAAATAAGCACTTGTTTAATAATAATTTATTCAGCAAATATAAAGAGCCAAATCCTGTCAACTGTACTTATTTTGTATATGTTCTTGCTGAAAATTAGTCCATATTAACTGAATCAGGTCCTTTTCAGCATTCACACTGGGGCACAAAACTTTCCGATGAATAATTATTGGGCCAAATAATAATAGCTTCTGTTGGCAATTCCTTCTCATGCAATAATCACAATTATTAAAAGAAGTACAAATGAGGCTGATTCACAATGCTAACAAAGGGATCAGAAATGTAATTCTCCATAGGATAATTGAAGAATTGTAAGGTTATTTTTTTGTCCCCCTTTGGTTTAAAATCATACAACTGAATAATGGGGACTTTGGGGATTTCCCCCCCCCCCTCTTTTCTTAGCATACTTTGTAACTGTCCCTATTTATTCAAGGACAGAATCAAACCATAATTACATTGGAAACAATTCTGCCCCACTCCTCAACCAAAAAAGGCTCCCTGAGCAGCTTATGTAGGATAAGTAATAAATATAAGAATTGCTGCCTACAGGCTTATCTAAAACCCCAACACAAAAGAAGGAGGGAAGGAGAGAGGAGGGAGAGCAGTTGGAAGAAAGAATTGGGGAAAAGAAGAAGAAAGCCAGCCAACTTTTATTAACGGCCTGCTACCCTGTTTCCCCGAAAATAAGACGTACCCCGAAAGTAAGGCATGTCAGAGTTTTTGCAGAATTTGCTAATATAAGGCACCCCCCGAAAATAAGGCGTAGTCAAGTTTACATACGGTGCGGTGGAAAAACATACGGTACCATTCAAAGCTGTTCATAGTGGTACCGTAATAATGTGGCGTCCCCTGCTGGCCCCTTCCATCGCTTTGTACCGTCCAGTACAGCAGACACAGTCTTCTGCTGTCTCACCGCCATTACAGTCTCCACTACAGTGTGTAGACTGTAGTTCCTCTGGTGGCCGGAAGCTGCAATAGCGGGAGTATACTGTTGTACCATCGTTTGTGTACGTGGGTGCCATACTGACAGGTACCGTACCGTAATCAGTGTACCGTATGGTACACTTTCTTTGGGGGTGTCAGCTTTTCTGCCTGTGAATTTGTCTTATTTGAGAAATATAAGGCACCCTCCGAAAATAAGACGTAGCACAACTTTTGGAGCAAAAATTAATATAAGACAGTGTCTTATTTTCGGGGAAACACGGTAGATCATTTGAAGATTTCAGAAGATTTAATCAAAGAATCAAGTGAGACAAATTGGCAGGAAACATCCAAAGTATATCCATGACCATGCTATAGCAATAGCACTTAGACTTATATACCACTTCACAGTGCTTTACAGCCCTCTCTAAGTGGTTTACGTAGTCAGCATCTTGCCCCCAACAATCTGGCTTCTCATTTTACCCATCTCAAAAGGATGCTCTGCATGACATCGGGCCAGATTACTTGTGGGACCGCCTTCTGCCATAGGAGTCCCAGTGACTGATTAGTTCCCACAGAGTCAGCCTTCTCCAAGTCCCATCAACTAATAATGTCACTTGGCGGGGCCTGGGGCAAGAGCCTTCTCTGTAGGGGGCCCGGCCCTCTGGAATCAGCTCACTCCAGAGATTCACACTGGCCCCACCTTCCTCACCTGCCGCAAGAGTCTTAAGGCTCATTTATGCCACCAGGCTTGGGGCAATTAAAGCTTAGCTCCCTGGCCGACAAATGTTATGTATGGTTGTTGTTTGAATGGGTATGATTGATTTTTAAGATAATTGGGAAATTTGGACTAATTTGCTTAGTTTTAATCAATTGGATTTATCTTACTCTACTCTACTGTTTCTTTTTATATGTTGTAAGCCGGGCCGAGGCCTCAGAGTGGAGTGACATATAAATCCAATAAATAGATAGATAGATAGATAGATAGATAGATAGATAGATAGATAGATAGATAGATAGATAGATAGATAAATGGAAGGCCGAGTCAATCTTGAGCCTGATCGGATTCGATCTGCCAAACTGCTGGTAGCCGGTGATCAACAGAAGTAGCCTGCAGTACTGCACTCTAACCACTGTGCCCCCATGACTCGTATGCAGTGGCTACTCCTGCAAAGGTTTGAAACTTCATTCAGTTGAAAATGTCAACCTCCCAGCCCATCTGCCAGATGCATCATGTGTTGGCCACGCCCACACATGGTTTAGCGAGGGGGGGGAAGGTCATGTGACCTTTCTGTGATGACCTGAGTTTGACACCCCTGGACTCTACTGTCATCTCAGACAATTTTCCTCCACATACACGGAGACCAATAATGGAAAGGGGAATTTCGGCAGATGTTCTCAGCTCTTTTCAACCTCTGTTGAGAGAGATGGTGGCTAAAATAACAGAACTGAATAGAAACAGTTTTTGTTCTTTAGACGTTGGGTGTGGGAGAGAATTTAAGCAGAGAAGTTTATTGATTTAATTTGTCACTTCAGACAAATGGTGTAGGGTTTCCTGCCTAAGCAGGAGGTTAGACTAGAAGACCTCTGAGGTCCCTTCCAATGCCGTTATTCTATATTCCAATTCTTTCCAGTGCAATAATTTGATATAATATAAAAGCTTCCTTGAGGCAAGCTTGCTACATATAGGGGTTTTTTTTGGCAGGAGTGGTTTGTCGCAATCTTTTTCTAAGATGTTTTTATGGTCTGTCACACAGAGAACCAGATGTTTTCAGTGGAGTCCTTCCTAAGGACCTGAGGTATCTTTTTGTAGGTGAGGTCTCCAGAACTGAACACAGTATTCAAAATGTGGTCTCACCAGCGCTCTATACAGCGGGATCACAATCTCCCTCTTCCTGCTTGTTATACCTCTAGTTATGCAGCCAAGCATTCTGCTCACTTTCCCTATCTCCTGACTGCACTGTTCACCCATTTTGGAGACTGTCAGAAATCACTGCCCCTAAATCCTTCTCTTCCTAAGTTTTTGCTAACACAGAACTGCCAATACCTCATCACCTCGAGGCTCGACTACTGTAATGCTCTCTACATGGGGCTACCTTTGAAAAATGTTTGGAAACTTCAGATCGTGCAGAATGCAGCTGCGAGAGCAATCATGGGCTTTCCCAAATATGCCCATGTTACACCAACACTCCACAGTCTGCATTAGTTGCCGATCAGTTTCCGATCACAATTCAAAGTGTTGGTTATGACCTATAAAGCCCTTCATGGCACTGGACCAGATTATCTCAGGGACCGCCTTCTGCTGCAAGAATCTCAGCGACCAGTTAGGTCCCACAGTGTGGATCTTCTCCGGGTCCCATCAACTAAACAATGTCGCTTGGCTGGACCCAGGGGAAGAGCCTTCTCTGTGGCAGCTCCGGACCTCTGGAACCAACTCCTTCCAGAGGTTAGAATTGCCCCCACTCTCCTTGCCTTTCATAAGCTACTTAAAACCCACCTCTGCCGTCAGGCATGGGGGAATTGAGATCCTCTTTCCCCCTAGGCCTTTACAATTCTATACATGGTATGTATGTATGTATGTCTGGTTTTTATATTAATGGGTTTTTAATCGTTTTTAGTATTAGATTACTATTGTACACTGTTTTATTGTTGCTGTTAGCCACTCCGAGTCTCCAGAGAGGGGCGGTATACAAATCCAATAAATGAATGAATGAATGAATGAATGAATGAATGAATGAATGAATGAATAATTAATACAATACAATACAATACAATACAATACTCAGATTGAGGATTCCTTTTCCCCAAGTGCATTATTTTACATTTGGAAACATTAAACTGCAGTTTCCATTGCTTTGACCACTTATCTAGTAAAGCTAAATCATTTGCCATGTTACAGACGCCTCCAGGAATATCAACCCTATTGCACACTTTAGAGTCATTGGCAAATAGGCAAACCTTCCCTACCAAACGGTCCCCTATGTCACTCACAAAGATATTAAAAGAATAGGACCCAGAACAGACCCTTGTGCGAGTGAACTAAGACTAAGATTCTCTGGAGGAAACAAGTATACATTTTTTCAGGCCTGGAGTTTTCCCCACAGGAGTAACCAAAGTGAGAAATGCAACAATTGGAAGTTAAGCCCAAAGAAAAGGTGAGTATTAAATGGTGGGTTAATTGTCTCTCCCCACTCGCATGACTGAGCTAGGATACTTGATGTCATTTCAAAAGTTACATTCCCACCCTTAAATAGCAGCACAAATATAAAAGAGCAAGACATAAAAGAACTATGATTAATGCAGGGCAACACCACTAATATCTTCTAAAAGCCAACCGAAACTGCCTGAAATGATGGCCTTTGAAAATAAATTGCACTCCAATCACCCAGCTGCAGAGGCTTTTAGTAAAACATTGCCAGGCTGATATGTGGGTTTGACGGTGTTTCCATTGGCCATAGTTTGCAAACCTATTAATTTCCCAGGCAAAGCTGCACAGCCATTCATCTTCTGAAAAGCAATTCTATGGATTTATGAAAGTATAATAAGAGAATAACACTAATGTTTTATGCCGAGAAGAAAAGAGTGTTCATTTCCATGTAAGCTGCAATGTAAAACAGAGGTCAAATGGATATGCATACCACCACGAGGTGAGGTTTTTAGTTCCTGGTTTTCTATTCAGGTCTAAATCCAGATTTGCAGACTGAGAAAATGGATGGTAATGCAATATGATTGGAAAAAGACAGTTTGGTAACATCTCTGCAGAAGGCAAAAGTAAGGCGAGGGAATGCCAGAAAACATTTCGGTAGAAGTGCTTCAGATCTCATGCCACTATATCAGGGATGGCAAACCTATGGCACTGTTTATTTATTTATTTATTTATTTATTGGATTTGTATGTCACCCCTCTCTGCAGACTCGGGGGGGCTAACAACTGTTGTGATTCAGCCTGAGGCTGCTCAGGGACCAGCTGTGTCTCTGCTGGCTCCATGCCCGGAGGAGGAGGACAGCGAAGAGGAGGGGGCTGAACAGTCGGACGGGGGAGAGGAAAGTCAGGAATGGGACGAAGGAGAACAGCATGAGAGCCCCCCGGGAGGGCTCTCCCCAGCCAGTAGTTTGGAGTCATTAGGTGATGACGCACAAGCCGTCATTGACATGCGACAGAGACGTTCAGATCAAAGAAAGGAGCAATTAAAGAAGTATTATCAGCACTGAATTAGGAACAGCTGGGCTTGGGTGTGGTCCTCCTTAGCAGGGTTTAAAAGGCAGGCAAGCCCTTGAAGCCATGTGGAGTGTTATCAATTGGAGTTACGGTGTCCTGCTTTGTTCTCAACGTCTCTGTTCCTGGCTTGTGGCCCAGCAGTTTGTAAGACCCGTGGGAGGTGTAGGTCTGCTATCTACAGCCTCGTCTTGGCAGCAAGAATCCTGTATTGCTGCATGGACTTTTGTCTTCGTGGATATATCTGAAGATACAGCGTTTTCCTGTTTGTAAGGACATTTTCTGTTACCTGTGTTTTTCTTGAATTTTATAAACTGCCTTTGCCTTTTACCGGTGTGTCTGGCTTCTCTTTTTGGGTTGGTCTTGGCTTCTGGAGTGACCCAGACAGAACAAACAACAATGGTAAAACAATATGTAACAATCCAATTTAATAAAATAACTAAAAACCCTTATTATAAAAAACCAAACATACACACAAACATACCACGCATAAGTTGTAATGGCCTAGGGGAAGGAATATCTTAACTCCCCCATGCCTGGCGACAAAGGTGGGTCTTGAGTAATTTGCGAAAGACAAGGAGGGTGGGGGCCGTTCTAATCTCTGGGGGGAGTTGGTTCCAGAGGGCCGGGGCTGCCACAGAGAACGCTCTTCCCTTGGGGCCCGCCAAACAACATTGTTTGGTCGACGGGACCCGGAGAAGGCCAACTCTGTGGGACCTTATCGGCCCCTGGGATTTGTGCGGTAGAAGGCGGTTCCGGATGTATTCTGGCCCAATGCCATGTAGGGCTATAAAGGTCATTACCAACACTTTGAATTGTGACCGGAAACCGATTGGCAGCCAGTGCAGGCTGCGGAGTGTTGCAGAAATGTGGGCGAATCTAGGAAGCCCCACGATGGCTCTCGCGGCTGCGTTCTGCACGATCTGAAGTTTCCGAACACTTTTCAAAGGTAGCCCCATGTAGAGAGCGTTGCAGTAATCGAACCTCGAGGTGATGAGGGCATGAGTGACTGTGAGCAGTGACTCCCTGTCCAAATGTTGCCCTAGCTCAGCTCCAATGTGCATGTGTGTGCCAGCCAGCTGATTTTTGGCTCCCACAGGGGCTCTGGAAGGGCATTCTTGGCTTCCAGGGAGCCTCTGGGGGAATGGGGGAGGGTGTTTTTACATTTTGCCGGTTCCAGGGAAGCCTTTGGAGCCTGGGGTGGGTGAAATACAAGCCTACTGGGCCCACAAGAAATGGAGAAACAGGCCATTTATGGTCAGCAGAGGGCCTCCAGGTGGTAGGGGCAGCTGTTTTCACCCTCCCCAGGCATTGGATTATGAGTGTGGGCACTCGCGCATATGCGATAGCGCACACACATGCTCTTTCGGCACCCAAGGAAAAAAAGGTTTGCCATCACTGCACTTCTTCACAATTCTGCATGGTCCTGAACTAAAGGTGCTGCTATTTCAATGAACTTATTGAAGTTGACCCTGGACTTCATGAAGCACAGTGGACGAATACCAGCAGATGACATGGCTCCCCAAATCAACCCAGACTGTGGAAACTTTTGCTTCTCATTTGGCAACCAAGGACTCAGGGTATGGGGGAAGAATGGAGAGACACACACTGCAAGATGCTTGAAGTCCAGTGTAACATTTCCACAGTCTGTGTTGATTTGGGGAGCCATGTCATCTGCTGGTATTCGTCCACTGTGCTTCATTAAGTCCAGGGTCAACACAGCCATCTACCGGGAAATTTTGGAGCGCTCCATGCTTCCATCCACATACGAGCTTTATGGGGATGGTGACTTAAATTTTCCGGCAGGACATGGCACCTGCCCACACTGCCCAAAGCACCAAAAGCTGCTTCAATGGCCATGGGATTACTGTCCTTGATTGGCCAGCAAACTTGTGTTACCTGAACCCCATAGAGAATCTATGGGGCATTGCCAAGAGAAAGATGAGAGACATGACACAGAACAAGGCAGAAGAGCTGAAGGCTGCTATTGAAACTTCCTGGTCTTCCATAACACCTCAATAGTGATGGGCGAACCCAACGATGTTTGGGTTCAACAAGTTTGGATGAACTTTACGCAAAATTCAGCCGAACCCGAACTGAACCCAAACTCGAACCTGAACCCGAACGGGGAATCCCTCCCACAAAGTGATTCCGGTGGCGGAGCTTTGATGTCACCAGCAGGTTGCTAAGGATGCCAAGATGATCACTTCCTGGATTCCATATCAGAGTTGCCCCCACTCTCCTTGCCTTTCGCAAGCTCCTTAAAACCCACCTCTGTCATCAGGCATGGGGGAATTGAAATTTCACTTCCCCTTAGGCTTATAGAATTTATACGTAGTATACTTGTATGTATGAGTGGTTCTTTAAATTGGGGTTTTTAAGATTATTTTTAATATTAGATTTGTTTTCATTGTCTTTTCATTGTTGTTAGCCGCCCCGAGTCTTCGGAGAGGGGCAGCATACAAATCTAATAAATAAAATAAATAAATGTTACTGGGGATGGCTTAAAGATCATGTGACGGGGTGGGAGTGGCTTACCGATCAAGATAAGTTTTCATATAGGTGCTTGGACTTTTTTTCAGTTGATTAAGTCACATTATTTAAATAGCCACAAAAAGGGCAAATGATAAACAGCATTATTTGTTGAGGACCACAGTAACATTTTAAGGTTTTGTACTGCACCCACAAGGTTCAGTATGATAACAGATTAGGCAAGTAGCTCGATTTTCTTTAATTGCTATAAAAATTCAGTTCTGGATAATAATTAAAATGATTAATGCATTTATAGGTAAAAACATGCTATTAATTACATTTCCTATTTTATAAGTACAGTGGTACCTCGAGATACGAGTTTAATTCGTTCCGGACCTGGGCTCTTAAGTCGAGCAGCTCTTATCTCGAACGACTTTTCCCCATAGGAATTAATGTAAATAATTTTAATTGGTTCCAGCCCTCAAAAAACTCACAAAGTTAGTCTAAATTATGCAGAAAGACATGTTTTTAATGAAGAAATGTACATGTACATATAAATGAATAATGAAGTTTCTTTCACTTAACTTGTAAACTTTCTTAAACTTTTAAATTTACATATGTTCAACTTCTCTGCCACCCAATCCTGTAGGACAGAGGTCCCCAACCCTTTTTGCACCAGGGACCGGCTTTAAGCGATCAAGAGAGGAATGGGTGAATGAATGGACGGAGGGTGGGAAGGAAGGAAGGAAAGAGGGAAGGGACAGGAACAGAGGAAGGAAGCAAGGAAACTTATGAAAGGGGAGAGTAAGAGAGGAATGAGTGAAGGGAGGGAGGGAGGGAAGAAGGTGGGAAGGAGAAAGAAAAGAAGAAATAGAGGAAGGGAAGGTAAAAGAGAGAAAGAAAAAGAGCAAGAAAGAAAGAAAGAAAGAAAGGGGGAAGGGACAGGAACAGAGGAAGGAAGCAAGGAAACTTATGAAAGGGGAGAGTAAGAGAGGAATGAGTGAAGGGAGGGAGGGAGGGAAGAAGGTGGGAAGGAGAAAGAAAAGAAGAAATAGAGGAAGGGAAGGTAAAAGAGAGAAAGAAAAAGAGCAAGAAAGAAAGCTGCAAGCACCCCCCCGAGCCCCCCAGGCCGGCTGCAACCTTTTAAAACACGCGCGCCGCTTCGCAGCTGTCTCCTGAAGCCGAACGCGGAAGTTAGCGTTTGGCTTCAGGAGACAGCTCCTTGGCGCTTGTATCTCGAATTTGGGCTTGTAAGTAGAACAAAAATATCTCTCCCCTCCCAGCTCTTATCTCGAGTTGCTCTTAAGTAGAGCAGCTCTTATGTCGGGGTTCCACTGTAATTAAGGATGATTGATGACAATGATGATTGTTGTTGTTGTTATTGTTGTTATTATTATTATTGTTGTTGTTGTTAAAATTTGTATGCCGCTCCTCTCCGAAGACTCATACTAAGGTACTAGAGAAGTTAGGGCAATAAAAAACTATTACATATTCAATAAATAGTGCATAAACTCACTCCTCCCACTGCGTCTCCCCCCAGCAGTCCATCACTGACTGCCCCCTATAGCTGGCAACAACTAACTGAATAAAATGACTACTTCTCTTCTCTTCTCTTCTCTTCTCTTCTCTTCTCTTCTCTTCTTTCCCCTCCCTTCCCTTCCCTTCTCTTCTTCTTTTCCATAGCAAATTTAACTAGCATTTGACAATCCTCAGAGGAAAATATACGATTAAGTTAGAGACAGATTGCACTTCATTTCTATGGTAATTGTTAAAATAAAGAGGAACCCCCCCCCGATTCTTTGAATGGCCAAGGAAGTAGGCAACATACTTTTATTCTTTTATTCCACTTTTAAATGAAGTGGATCTATCATGATGCACAAATCTCTGTCTGTTCCTGCTTCTTCGATGTCACTGTGTGAGTTATACTCTTAGGAGAATATATCCTATAACCAACAATCCCGTAACTGGTAAGACTATATTTCTAATAGACAAATGTGCATTCAGTTCAGTTTTGAACTCTGTGATTTATGCAGAACTGCAAAAAAAAAAAAAGCCTTAACATTAGACTAGAATTTAAAACCACTCAAATAGCACAAGTGGTGATATGCATACTGAAAAGGTTGCCTTCTTTTAAAGGTTTTGATTTTGCAATGCCATTGACACCTGTAAATCGGCACAGGCCCCAGACATCAATAGTACTTTGTACACTGCTAATTGGTTCTTGTAAATATATAGCAATAGACTAAGAATAACATTATTGCTCTCAGACTTTTGCTGGAAGCAGGGTTCATTTTCATGATGAACACTGTCTAGGACTCATTAATCTGCTTTTCTAATGAGCCAAATGTTAAGATTGGCCAAATTTGGGTTCCCTGGGACCTAATTAAAATCAGGTGAGAGTGCAAACATGAGCCATCAAGGTGTGCTTAATCAAAACAAAATGAAAAGGACTAATTAGAGAGACTGATGGCAATAATTAAGTTCCTTGGAGGTAGTAAACTAGTTAACTTAATTTTCCTAGGTGGTCAGGTTAAAGAGTTTTTCAACAAGAGTGGAACATATTTAAATTTTCTCAGTTCTTGTATCACCACTACCTCATCTCAATTTCATTTTGTCTTTAAACAAGGTATCTGCAGGCTGGAATAATCACTTCCATTCCTTGAATATCATTTAGCAATAATTCCGACGCTATTCTAATAATCACAAATGCTTTGAGGAAATAATTACAATATAATGGTTTCTCCAGAAGACAATTTAAATTTTGATCAGAGGTTAGAGAGGTCAGGTGTGATGCTTTCCCCATCAATTTTCCTCTGGCACACTGAATCAATAGGGATTTCATATTTTCTCCTCTTTTTTTAATTTACGGCAACACTTTAGTTTAATATTTCAGGATAATTAGAGCAACTCTGTTCAACTATGCAACGAGCAAGTCATGTTATAGGGCCTGTTTGTGCAGACTCTAAACAAGTGGGGGGAATAGGCTAATAATGAACTTGTCTCCCAGTCAATGTCATTGTGTCAATTGTCTTGTTTGGTCCCATTTTCAAATCCTGAAAATTAGTCTGCAAAATTAGTTTTGCATGCACAAGACTTCACCTCATTGTACGAAGCAATTAACATACAGAGACATATGCACACACATACATATATATATGGAAGAGAGAGAGAGAGAGAGAGAGAGATGGGTGGGAGGGTGTTCTGTCTGGGTCACTCCGGAAGCTATGACCAACCCAAAAAGATAAGCCAGACACACCGGTTGAATCCAAACACAGTTTTATAATAGCAAAGAGAAAAAAAGCCAACAGAAAATGTCCTTACAGATCAGGAAAACACTGGAACTCCAAATAGATACACAAAGGCAATTGTTCATACAGAAACACAGGATCCTTAATGCCAGACGAGGCTGTTCAGCTAACAGACACACACACCTCCCACCAGTCTTCAAGGCTGTTGGGCCACGAGCCAGGAACAAAAACGCTGAGAGAAAATGCAGATAACACCAACTCCCCTTTGATAACACTCCATGCTGCCAGAATGGTTCTCATGCCTTATAAACCCTTCCCTGCTAATGAGGACCACACCCAACCCCCTGGTGTTCCTCATTCACCGCTGATAATATCTACGCAGTTGAGATCTCCTTTGAGCTATGCGTCTCTGCCGCATACTAATGATAGCTTGTGTGTCGTCATCCAGGGACTCCAGAGACTCACAGCTACTTGCTTGAGAGAGCCCTTCCCCAGGGCTCCCAGGCCTTGCAATCTCTTCACTTTCGTGACTGCTGTCTGCACTGTCCGACTGCCAAGAACTCTCCTCTCCGCCTCCCCCGGGCATGGAGCCAGCAGAGACGCAGCTGGTCTTTGATCTGGCTCAGGCTGAACCATAACAGAGGAAAGGAGAGGGACCGTATCATTAATAAACTATAGTGATAAGTCATGCTAGAACAACAGATACTAGAAATGGGTAAAACAACAGGAATATAGTATAGAAATACAGGAAATATCTTAAGGGCGGACTAGATGGACCATGAGGCCTTTTTCTGCCGTCAATTTTCTATGTTTCCACAAACTCCTATGTTCCAGAGATCATGCAACACATAGCCAAGGATAGAAAACTAACTCCTTCAATTTAACCCTCCTGTTCTGTTTAAGAAAAGTAACAAATCTTCTGTTCCCGGGTCACCCTGACCCAGACCGAAAACTCTTCATTTGCAGTGCTTATGTTTGGTCAATTTGAATACTTTTTTCACTTGGAAAGTAGTCTGAACATTTCTGCACACAATGATATGAAAATTGAACTGAAGAAGTTAATCCTTATTGGTTTATTTTGCACATAAATATGCCTCCCCCCCGTTTTTGTGAATTTTCTTTAGGTTTATTGATAATTATGCCTGCAAAATACATTCTATTTTACTAAAGTTGGTATGGGATTGGTAGCTTGAACATTTCTGAACATAATGATATGAAAATTGAACTGGAAAAATTGATGCATATTGGTTTATTTTGTTGATGAAATGCACCCCCCCCCCGTTTTTTTAAAATAGTCTTCACTTTATGGATAGTTTTGCTAGCAAAATACATTCTATTTTACTAAAGTTGGTGTGGGATTGGTAGCTTGAACATTTATGAACATAATGATATGAAAATTGAACTGGAAAAATTGATGCATATTGGTTTATTTTGCACATAAATGTATGCCTCCCCCCGTGTTCAATTATTTCAATTTATATAAAAATTATGCTGTTAATTTCAAACTTACATACTTTTTTTTAGTAAAATGGATTTGTTTCATAAAATTAGTTCTCTGGCTACAATGTGGTTGATTTTCAAAAGGATATTCCAAATATTTCTAGACAAATATGTATAAACAGTGACAATAATGGCACATAGCAAGGCCGGGGGTGGGGGGTGGCCCTTTTGTGGCAAAAATAAACCAATAAGAACCATTTTTTTCAGTTCATTTATATTTTTCCTATATTCAGAAATGTTCAATTTAGTATATCAAACCTTTTGGGGGAAAATTCCTTAGGGATTTGTAGCCTTAAAAAATAGAAATTGACACGAAATTAAAAAAGGATGGGGGGAGGGGCTTTTTGATCAAAATAAAAATATAAGTCTCAATTTTTCCAGTTCAATTTTCATATCATTATGTTCATAAATGTTCAAACTAGTTTTCCAGTTGAAAAAGTTTTCAAAAAGATCAAATTCAAGTACCTAAAAAAAATATTTTTGGTCCGGTCATATACGAACAGAAACAGACTCGAAGTTATGATTTTTTTTTGCCCAGAAAACAATTAGCCACCACCCCAAAAATATTTTTGATGATCAGCATTGTTAAATTGAGTAAATTAATGCCTAAGATTTAAAAGAATATTTCGGATTTGGAGCATAAAAAAATAAAAAGTGAAAATGGTTGCAAGCAGCCGAGGGGGGGGGGGCTTATTTCTGATATTTAAAAACCAATAAGAATCATTTTTTTCAGTTCCTTTATATTTTTCTTATATTCAGAAATGTTCAAGATACCAATCCCACACCAACTTTAGTAAAAATAGAATGCATTTTGCAAGCAAAACTATCCATAAATTGAAAAAAAATTCACAAAAACGGGGGGGAGGGGCGTGCATTATATCCGCAAAATAAACCAATAAGATTTACTTTTTTCATTTCAATTTTCATATCATTGTGTGCAGAAATGTTCAGACTACTTTCCAAGTGAAAAAAGCTTTCAAAAAGACCAAACATAAGCACTGCAAATGAAGAGTTTTCGGTCCGGGTGAGGGTGACCCGGGAACAGAAGATTTGTAACTTTTTTTGCCCAGCAAAAACTAAGCCCCCCACCCCCCCCCCCCAAAAAAAAAATTCTCATAGAGAGAACCCCTGAAATGATGAAAAGTCATGAAATTTCAAGTTTCAGATATGCAGGGAAAATTTTTTACAGGGACTCAAACTTGGCTTCGGGTCGCATACGACCCGAACAGAACAGCAGGGTTAAATAAGGCTGTGATTCTTTTCAATTCAAGATTGTGAGTTAAAGAAATACATTTTACACACGATAATTTTTCTCTGTTTATGATTACATGTCGAATTACATGATTTTATACCAAAAGATCTTTTCCCAAGACATCGGTTTGCCTGTATATCAATACAGGTCCCCAATACAGGGGGTTGGCATACAAATCTAATTAATAATAATAATAATAATAATAATAATAATAATAATAATAATAATAGGAGGAGGAGGAAGAGGAAGAAGAAGAAGAAGGAAGAAGAAGAGGAAGAGGAGGAGGAGGAGGAGAAGAAGAAGGAAGAAGAAGGAAGAAGAAGAAGAGGAGGAGGAGGAGGAGAAGAAGGAAGAAGAAGGAAGAAGAGGAAGAGGAGGAGGAGGAGAAGGAGGAGAAGGAGGAGGAAGAAGAAGAGGAAGAGGAGGAGGAGGAGAAGGAGGAGAAGGAGGAGAAGAAGAAGAAGGAAGAAGAAGAGGAAGAGGAGGAGAAGGAGAAGAGGAAGAGGAGGAGGAGAAGAAGAAGAAGAAGAAGGAAGAAGGAGGAAGAAGGAAGAAGAAGAAGAAGAAGAAGAAGAAGAAGAAGAAGAAGAAGAAGAAGAAGAAGAAAGAAGAAGAAGAATCTCCATTTGTCCCGATGATTGTTCTGTAAAACCGCCCATTGGAAAGATGATTGGAGGCCAAACTTCTTGCTGATCCTCTGGCAATTGGTTTCTTTGTCAAATATCCCAGATGAATTAAGACTGTGGTTCACAGAAGTTTGAAAGCTATTGCAGTCTGGCAGGGAGAAAAACAAGATGGAAAAACTTGCCAAGTTTGAACCAAGGAACATGATCCAGGATTGTGTTTCTCTTGGATTGCATATAAACAGCAGTGAAATCCTCTGAACTCTGCTACCGGTTCTCTAGCTGATGACTGCCTAGCTGATCTCCAAAAATACTAATTTTCCCGAATAGATAGCATTTTTTAAATAGATAATAGAATAGATAACAGAATTCTTTATTGGCCAAGTGTGATTGGACACACAAGGAATTTGTCTTTGGTGCATATGCTCTCAGTGTACATAAAAGAAAATATAGATTTGTCAAGAATCATGTGGTACAACCCAATGATTGCCATAGGGGTCAGATAAGCAATGAGGAAACAATATTAATAAAAATCTTAAGGATACAAACAACAAGTTACAGTCATACAGTCATAAGTGGGAGGAGACGGGTGATACGAATGTTGAGAAAAAACTAGTAGTTTGACAGTGTTGAGGAAATTATTTGTTCAGCAGAGCGATGGCATTCGGGGAAAAATTGTTCTTGTGTCCAGTTATCTTGGTGTTGCAGTGCTCTGTAGCGACCTTTTGAGGGTAGGACTTGAAACGGTTTATGTCCAGGATATTTTCACAGCCTTCTTTTTGACTCGTGGAGTATACAGGTCCTCAATGGAAAGGAGAACTTGCTTGGGAGAACTGTTCTGAACCAGTAGCATCTCGGACTCATTCAAGACAATGATGAATCCGCATACAGACGGGAAGTTGAACAACTATCCTTGTGGTGTGACCAGAACAATCTAGAACTGAACACACTCAAAACTGTGTGACCAGAACAATCTAGAACTGAACACACTCAAAACTGTAGAAATAGTGGTAGACTTTAAGAGAAACCCTTCCACCCTTCCACCTCTCACAATACTAGACAACACAGTATCAACAGCAGAGACCTTCAAATTTCTAGGTTCTATCATATCTCAAGACCTAAAATGGTCACCTAACATCAAAAACATCATCAAAAAAACACAACAAAGAATGTTCTTTCTGCACCAGCTCAGGAAGCTCAAACTGCCCAAGGAGCTGCTGATTCAGTTCTACAGAGGAATCATTGAGTCTGTCATCTGCACCTCTATAACTGTCTGGTTTGGTGCTGCAACCCAACAGGACCGACACAGACTTCAGAGGATAATCAGAACTGCAGAAAAAACAATTGCTGCCAACCTGCCTTCTATCGAGGTCCTGTATACTGCACGAGTCAAAAAGAGGGCGGGTAAAATATTTACTAACCCCTCACATCCTGGACACAAATTGTTTCAACTCCTACCCTCAAAACGTCGCTACAGAGCACTGCACACCAAGACAACTAGACACAAGAACAGTTTTTTCCCGAACGCCATCACTCTACTAAACAAATAATTCCCTCAACACTGTCAGACTTTCTACTAAATCTGCACTTCTATTCTACTAGTTTTTCTCATCATTCCTATCACCCATTTCCTCCCATGTTGACTGTATGACTGTAACTTGTTGCTTATATCCTAAGATTTTTATTAATATTGCTTCTTCATTTCTTATTTGACCCTTATGACAATCATTAAGTGTTGTACCACATGATTCTTGACAAATGTATATTTTATTTTATGTACGCTGAGAGCACATGCACCAAGACAAATTCCTTGTGTGTCCAATCACACTTGGCCAATAAAAATTCTATTCTATTCTATTCTATTCTATTCTATTTCACCTCTGCATGTAAGCAAGTCTTCCAACAGTTCCTGCTAACCATTGGGCTAATTCCTTGGAAGTTGGAAGAAAACTTTCTTTGGGCTGATAAGAGTCCTGTTTGTTATTCACTGAGAGGCCACCCTTGCCTGCTTTTATATTTTACCCAGCAGCTCACTTCTCTGTGGTTTAATCAGACTTTTATCAAGACACTGTGAATAACCATCATCTGATGAGGCAATCTTTTCTCTGCCTATTTTATTAAATAAAAATGGCTTCACTAGATCTCATCTTTTACTTACACCCCGAAGCCTGACTTTCTGTATTTCCTTTCCTTAAAAATTCACTCACCCTGTTTCCCTCAGTCGGTTATCTCTAGCATAATATTAGTTTCACATTCAAAAGATCTCTGCATAAAGCTTCTTTACTTTTGCCTGGAGCAATGCATTCTTTTAATATGTAAATAATGTGAATAATACAAAACAAGAGGACAGTGGGTTTTTTTTTTAACTTGATTTTTTTTATAGTCGAAGTTGCTGAAGGACAAACTAAAACCAGACATTGCTCAATTAGAATGGTCACTGGAAAGAAGAATAACCTGGTGGCCTTCCTTCCTCTATGTAAGATCAATGGTTGGGGAAGATTGAATCCTACATGAAGTAACAATGTGGTTTAGAGAAGAATAGAATGGAATAGAGAATAGAGAAGAATAGAACAGAACAGAATAGAACAGAGACCACATTTGGAATACTGTGGTCTGGAGACCTCACCTACAAAAAGATATTGACAAAATTGAACGGGTCCAAAGATGGGCTAAAAGAATGGTGGAAGGTCTTAAGCATAAAACGTATCAGGAAAGACTTAATGAACTCAACCTGTATAGTCTGGAGGACAGAAGGAAAAGGGGGGACATGATCGAAACATTTAAACATGTCAAAGGGTTAAATAAGGTCCAGGAGGGAAGTGTTTTTAATAGGAAAGTGAACACAAGAACAAGGGGACACAATCTGAAGTTAGTTGGGGGAAAGATCAAAAGCAACGTGAGAAAATATTATTTTACTGAAAGAGTAGTAGATCCTTGGAACAAACTTCCAGCAGACGTGGTTGGTAAATCCACAGTAACTGAATTTAAACATGCCTGGGATAAGCATATATCCATTGTAAGATAAAATACAGGAAATAGTATAAGGGCAGACTAGATGGACCATGAGGTCTTTTTCTGCCGTCAGTCTTCTATGTTTCTATGTTTCTATTTATTGGCCAAGTTTGACTGGGCAGACAAGGAATTTGTCTTTGGTGCATATGCTCTCAGTGCTACAAGACTTAGTGACCGTCATAGGATACTAATAACAAATCAAATTATACAAGGAAACAATAATAACAATATAAGTTAGTTAGTTAGTTTTTTTTGTTTATTTGATTGATTGATTGGTTGGTTGATTGATTGATTGATTGATAAGGTGCCCCTCTCTGAAGACTCTGAGGAAGTTGTAAAGATACAAGCAACATGGATATAGCCATAAGTGGGAAGAGATAGGTACTAGTAAGGATGAGAAGAATAATAGTAATAGTCTTAGTAGATAAGGTAACAGTGTTGTGGGAATTAGTTGTTTAGCTACTAAACAGGGGGGATGAGGAGTTCCTTGTTTGGAGCTGTATAGGGAAGCACTTCAAGTGGAAAGATTAATGGAGTTGCAATTATGTGAAAATAAATGGGTGAAATTGGAAAAACAGATAGATGGGAAGACACAGGGGAAAACTGCCCTTGTGTCTTGTGAGACCCCTATAGCGTCATTTTACAGACCCCTATACCGTCATTTTGAGGGTAAAAGATGAAACAATTTATGTCCAGGAGGTGAGCAGTCTCTAGATATTTTCACAGCCCTCTTTTTGACTCATGCACTATACAGATCCTCAGTGGAAGGCAGGTTGATGGCAATTGTTTTTTCTGCATTTCTAATTATCCATTGAAGTCTTTGTCAGTCTTGTTCGGTTGCAGAGCCAAACCACATCACATACAAAGAATGAAAACTCTGCAAGCATTAATAAAGAAATGCATTAACAGAGACCTTGAATAACTGAATAATTGCTCCATGCTTTACACACCTGTTAGAAAGGACACCAAGGAGAAATGCAAAAAAATAATACTAATATTAAATTCAGAGGAACAGGTCTCCTGAAGCTCTTGAGGAAGGGTAAACATGAATCAATTAGTATGTATATATTTCAGTACAATATGCTGGACACTTGAAATAGCTTTTACATAGACTAGCTCAGTCCCCTGGTGCTTGTCTTCCACAATTCCTTGCAGGAGATTCTAGTATAGCTCCAGGATTCTATTTACAGATGTAAGATGGAACAGGGGGGGGGGAAATCAAACAAATAAATAATGATCAAGATTTGCTACATTACACTTGCAACATATCATTACCCGTGGGTGAATTAATCTGAAAAACCTGAACATTGCCTTTGGGAAAGCATTTTATAAAATTGTAATTCATATTCCATAGGCATAATTATTTCATTTTCTTCCCCACCTAACATATTTGATAATGTCACAAAAATATGTACTACATAATAGTAGTAAGACGTATCATTTTGCATTTTTAAAATCCCATAGTTAGTCCTAACTTGGAAGAACAGGTAGCAGGGAGTAGAATACAAATGCTTGAGTTGAAAATGAACTCATGCGCAGTTCCAAGTAACTTACATATTCTGACCCTTTTGAATCCAGTTCTTAATGTACCCCAAATAGAAAGATAGAATTCTTTATTGGCCAAGTGTGATTGGACACACAAAGAATTTGTCTTGGTGCATATGCTCTCCGTGTCAAGAATCATATGATACAACACTTAATGATTGTCCATGAGGAAATGAGCAATGAGGAAACAATCAATATTAATAAAAATCTTAAGGATACAAACAACAAGTTACAGTCATACAGTCATAAGTGGGAGGAGCCGCCTTCTACCGCATGAATTCCAGCGGCCAATAAGGTCCCACAGAGTTGGCCTTCTCCGGGTCCCGTCGACCAAACAATGTCATTTGGCATGCCCCAGGGGAAGAGCCTTCTCTGCGGTGGCCCCGGCCCTCTGGAATCAACTCCCCCCAGAGATTAGAACAGCCCCCACCCTCCTTGTCTTTCGCAAGTTACTCAAGACCCACCTATATCACCAGGCATGGGGGAACTAAGACATCTCCCCCAGGCTTTCTTATATTTTATTTTTGGTATGTATGTGTTATATGGTTTTTTAACAGTTGGGTTTTTTTATAGAATTCTTATTATTAGATTTGTTCCATTGTTTGTACTGTTTTTTGTTGTTGTGAGCCGCCCCGAGTCTTCGGAGAGGAGCGGCATACAAATCTAATAAAATAAATAAATAAATAAATAAGATGGGTGATAGGAATGTTGAGAAAAAACTAGTAGGAATAGTAGTGCGGACTTAGTAAATAGTTGGACAGTGTTGAGGGAATTATTTGTTTAGCAGAGTGATGGCATTCAGGAAAATTATTTGTTTAGCAGAGTGATGGCATTCAGGAAAAAACCTGTTCTTGTGTCTAGTTGACTTGGTGTGCAGTGCTCTGTAGCGATGTTTTGAGGGTAGGAGTTGAAACAGTTTATGGATCTTGGCACTTCCACTTTTAGACCTCTTAAAATACCACAATACTGTATCTGTCCTTGAGAAAAGCTGCACATTTCTAGTGTGACACTACCGATAGCGCTTAACACCTATATACCGTTTCATGGTGCTTTACAGCCTTCTCTAAGTGATTTTACAAAGTCAGCTTATTGTCCCCAGTTATCTGGGTTCTCATTTTACTGACCTCAAAAGGACGGAAGGCTGAATCAATCTTGATCAGGATTGAATGACAGTGAGCAGTGAGTTAGCCTGCAATGCTGCTTTGTACCGAACAATATAAAAATCTGAGGCTAGAAGTTCCTCAAAGTTCCAATTGGTTAGAGATGTCATGATGGCAACATTGGGGGAAACCTGAATCTGAAATCTTCCGGGTTTTCCCCACCCAAAAGAAAGTTCATGTCCCTGCCCAGCACCCACATGTCCATCACACAATCCATCACACATGTCCATCACATGATACAATCATCCAAAACTGAAGATGCCTCCCAGGCACTTCATCACACATGGCGGGCACAGTGGCCTTGACTTTCTGGAAAGAATGTTATTTAAACTACTACATATCATCTACTCCGTATAATCCTCCCTCCCCTTTTCCCACAGTAGAAAATGTGGCACGCCTGAATACAAAAAGGTAAAATATGTCTCCCAGCCCTGACAGCTAGACCGACATGGCATATAAATTTGCATGACTTTTTACAACAAAATAGAGACTGTATTCAAAGGGAAAGAAGTTATGCAGGTTTACAGCATTTGTTAATTATTACATTTACATTTCTCTTTCTTTTTAAGTGCACTGATAAAGTAAATTTTATGTTTCAGCATTTCATAGACTTTAGATACCTGGGTATAAGCATCATTGAATTAAATTGGTCTTTGCACACATAGAGGATTGTGGCAGGACTCTGATTTGATTTTGGATGCTATTTGGAACCCTGGCAGATTGTGTTATATAGAAACATGTATTTCTATGCTTAGATTTGAGTAAGCATGCACAGATTTGCTGAGCTGAGCTCAATACTTCCCCATACCTGTTTTCATAAAATACAGCATTCATATACTGTATAGCTATGCAAAGCCAATCAATTCTGTTTAAGTCCTTGCGTTCACCTTGATTTCAAAGCTCACTATTTTTTAAGACAATTAAAATGCAATAAGGCACTCATTAACAAATGAGTAATCTTCAAATCCTTGAAATTATAATGCCAAGTGATAAATATCGGTGTAGTACAATCAAATTTGAAACCTAATGCCATTTGTTTGGTAGAAATTCAGCAGGCTATTAATATTAACATAGCCAAAATGGTTTCATAAACACATTGTTCTGCGTAAGTTAATAACTATTTAAAAATAGCTAATCCTGATGTATATTGTTGATAGCAAAGTGAATAATGAAATAAAATGCAATAATCTCTGTATAGCGCAGAAAAGATATTAGCATCGATTAATTATTCAATGTCGCTTTTAATAAAGACGAGACAGCTATTTCTAAATGATAGCCAAGCAATATGATTTTCTTCGCTCTTTCATAAAGGTTAAATAATAACAGCAAAGGGGGAAACATATATTTATGATAGCAATATATTCTGATTTCATTTGCTGAAGCTATTAGGCCTTTCCAAAAGAGAAAACAGGGCACCTTCAGAAAGAAAAAGGAAAAAAAAAAATCTAACCTACTGTTGCGATACAAGGACCAGGTTTTAGATTTAACCATTATGATTTTGTATACAAGTTGAGTGGCATGGTGGTATAGTCGTGAAGGCGGTTTACGGGACCGCCTTTTGCCGCATGAATCCCAGTGACCAGTTAGGTCCCACAGAGTTGGCCTTCTCCGGGTCCCGTCGATGAAACAATGTTGTCTGGTGGGACCCAGAGGAAGAGCCTTCTCTGTGGCAGCCCCGACCCTCTGGAATCAACTCCCCCCAGAAATTAGGATTGCCCCCACCCTCCTTGTCTTTGGCAAACTCCTTAAAACCCACCTGTGCCGTCAGGCATGGGGAAATTGATTCCCTTGGGCTGTTTCCATTTTATGTATGGTTTATCTGAAATGTATGACTGTTTTTTATATTAAGGGTTTTAAATTGTTTTTTAATCATTGAATTTGTACTGTTTGGTTGTTGTGAGACGCTCCGAGCCGCTTCGGAGAGGGGCGGCATACAAATCTAATAAATAATAATAATAATAATAATAATAATAATAATAATAATAATGAGGAGGAGAAGGATAATAATAATAATAAGGAGAAGCAGCTAGAGAAATTAGTGAAATACGAAGATCTAAAAATCGAGCTGCAACGACTCTGGCATAAGCCCGTGAAAGTGGTCCCAGTGGTACTTGGCACGCTGGGCGCAGTACCAAAGGATCTCAGCGGACATTTGAAAACCATTGGAATTGACAAAATCTCCATCTGTCAATTGCAAAAGGCCACTTTACTGGGATCGGCAAACATAATTCGCCGCTACATCACGCAGTCCTAGATGCTTGGGAAGCGCCCGACTGGTGATGAAATACAAAATCCAGCATAGTGATCTCGTTTGCTGTGTTGTACTGACATAATAATAATAATAATAATAATAATAATAATAATAATAATAATAATAATAATATACTCCTGTCTCACTTGGAAGATTGAGAGTTCAACCCTAAGTAGTTCATTCCTAGAGCACAAGGAAGAAAATATCTGCTGTGAACTCCACATGGTGTCAGGGAAATTATCCAAACATCCACCGCTCAGCTCCATCCAGTCACCTTGATTCTACCCTGATCAAGAGATCACAGCAATAGGTAGGTTCCACTTACTTTCTCCACTAGTTCGCATCACAACATTTCATGCAATTTCACTTCCACGCATGCTCAGACGGTGGATTCAGCCCAGTGATGGGCTACCAAATTTTTTGCTACCACACTGTGGCCGTGGCTTATGCATTTTGTTCCAACATCTTTCAGTGCAAATTGTGGGCTCTGGGGTGGTGCTCCATTTTCGCTACCCCACTGCGCCCCCCCCCCGTCTGGGTAGTAGCCCACCCCTGATTATCTACTATATAAAGTGTATGTACACACACGCATGCACAGCTCTTCTAAAATTATACACATTCAACCTCATTTACTGTGATAGGAAAAACATACCCAGAGTCCAGAAGGGGGAAAAAAGGAAGGAAAAACAATCAACATTTTGCTACCGGTACTGCATACTTGACTGTACCCGTAGGAGCTCACCTCTGATTCAGCCCAGAATACAGCTGAGGAGTTGATCAGCTGTGCTTGGGGCAAAGGAATAAAGATCATTTTAAACACAGGGGCGGATGGGGGGGCTTTTTTAAAAGCACAGAATGAGGAGAAGCCATCCAAAGACAGAAAAATCAGCCAAAAATTCAGAAAAAAAGAGGCAGTGAGCACGGAGAATAGAACAGAACAGAACAGAATAGAACAGAACAGAACAGAACAGAACAGAACAGAATAGAATAGAATAGAATAGAATAGAATTTTATTGGCCAAGTGTGATTGGACACACAAGGAATTTGTCTTGGTGCATATGCTCTCAGCGTACATAAAATAAAATATACATTTGTCAAGAATCATGTGGTACGACACTTAATGATAGTCATAGGGGTAAAATAAGCAATGAAGAAGCAACATTAATAAAAAGCTTAGGATATAAGCAACAAGTTACAGTCATACAGTCAACATGGGAGGAAATGGGTGATAGGAATGATGAGAGAACTGGATCTGCGACGCTGAAATTACCTCATCAGCAGGTCACTTAATGTTTCAGTCAATCTGGTCTGAAATGGGAGGAATCCACCTCTGGATCACAGGCTCATAAAAGGGAGTTTTATTCTGTATGTAGAAGGGAGGCTAAATATCTATTGGACTGGTGGTAGAACTTAATGGAGTATTGAGTGCGTTTGGAACAAGAATATGTACTGCCACAGCCATTCATTGCCTCTCCAGTTCTTCAGAGAAGTATTAAATTAAATGCTAAATTAAATTAAATTAAATTAAATGGTATCAATGGACCAAAAAAAGAAACTCAAGCTAAACACCGAAATAAAACATTAAGAAGTTCAAAAACAACTAAAAGACAATGTTGATAAAAATGTATATATGATGCTGATTCACCTGTAAATATGATTATGTTATTTTTAAAACTGAAAAAAACCTCAATAAATATATTATTTTTTAAAAAAAGTGACACACACACACAAACCCCCCCCCCAAAAAAAATGAAGTATTAGGGGCATTACAGGGTGTTCCCATGCAAACACAGGCATGTTACATTAAACTTGTATATGGTGTGAACCACAAAAACTGTGAAGTATAAACCAGGGGTCAAATTCAGTAGGTTCTGACAGATCCTGGAGAATGGTAGTGGAAATTTTGAGTAGCTTGGAGAACCAGCAAATACCGCCTCTGGCTGGCCCTAGAATTGGGTGGGAATGGAGATTTATCAATACCCTTTCCTCAGGAGTGGGGATGAGGATTTTGCAGTATCTTTCCCCTGGCACAGGCACCAAGCCACACCCACAGAACCAGTAAGGAAAAAAATTGAATTTCAACCCTGTTATAAACTGCATAAGCTTATGGCTTAGTATATTGAGCAAATCCAGTCAATTCTCTGAACTAAGTGGACTACTTTGAGAGTCATTTCTTCAGAATCATGTGCTGATCTGTTACCTATAGAAGAGGATTCAAGTTTAGCTCATAAAAAAAGATGAGATGCTGTTGGGAGATGGTGCTGAGAATATAGCAAAAAGATACAGGGGAAAAAGAGGGATAATTCTGGGATAATCTGGAGAGGGATATGTGTTAAAATCATCCTCATTCATTTAGAATAACTTACTATACAGATTTAGATTCCATTATCAAATAAGTCCATTTAAGATGGCTTATCAATCAGCAAATGCCATCATTCCTGTAGTGAAATAAAAATAATTATAGCCTAGCCATTCACTAGCAGAAAACCTAAGAATCCTTGACCAACAGTCCTAGAGAGTTTACCCAGCAGCTAAGAAGGGGTTTACCAGAGGTGATCTGAAAGCTTCTAAACTAAATGTCAGCAGAGTTTTCTGGATCTGGATCAGCTATTTGTCCAGTATGGTATAGAATCTGGATTATAAGACCTCCAAAGTCCCTTTCATCTCTGTCATTCTGTCTCCTGTTATTCTATTTTTTTCTATTATGTATTTTTCCAAGACAAATCCCTTGTGTGTCCAATCACACTTGGCCAATAAAGAATTCTATTCTATACTAAAATATACTATTGTTCATCTAGAAAGAGATCTCATTTACCCAGCTATGCATATCTTTTCTACCAGCCTCATGAAGTTTAGGAAGATTCATTTTTGATCTCGATTTTTCTGTTGTGTAACATGATGGATAGTCCATGTGGCATAGAGGTTAAGGTATTAAATTTAAGATGCTGAGATCTATGTTCAACTCTGTCCTGAACCAAAGAAACTCCCTGGATTATTTTTTTTGTTTTATACCTTTGTTTCAGCCCAACCTAATTCACAGAAACATGATCATGTTGGGGGGGGAAAGGAGCCATTCTTTGAGACAAAGACATATCAACTAAGCATACTCTTGCATTGACATCCTTCAGTCTCAAAAGACAATGGTATCATGCTCTGGATTCCCCTAAGCATACTAAATTCTAAACTATATGGCATCCTTGAATACAGCTCATCTGTCTGGAACCCATACCACATCTCGGACATCAACACCCTTGAAAACGTCCAAAGATATTTCACCAGAAGAGCCCTTCACTCCTCCACTCGAAACAGAATACCCTACGAAAATAGACTAACAATCCTGGGTCTAGAAAGCTTAGAACTACGGCACCTAAAACACGATTTAAGTATTGCCCACAAGATCATATGCTGCAATGTCCTACCGGTCAATGACTACTTCAGCTTCAACCGCAACAACACAAGAGCATGCAACAGATTCAAACTTAATATTAACCGCTCCAAACTTGACTGTAAAAAATATGACTTTAACAATCGAGTTGTCAAAGCGTGGAACTCATTACTGGACTCAATAGTGTCAACCCCTAACCCCCAACATTTCTCCCTTTGACTACCCACGATTGACCTCTCCAGGTTCCTAAGAGGTCAGTAAGGGGCGTACATAAATGCACTAGTGTGCCTTTTGTCCCCTGCCCAATTGTCTTTCCTTTATCTCATATATCATATATATTTTCTTCCTTTCATATACCTTCTCCTCTATTTTTATATATTATCTTTATATATATTACTTCATGTCTATTCTCTTCCATATGTATTGTGTATTGGACAAATGAATAAATAAAATAAAAAATATATGGTATAGGGTGGCTGAATCACTTTTTAAACTTGTTCTGTGCAACTATAATCTCTTGTTTAAAGCTTGCAGTTTTGGGGTTTATGCAAACGCTAATAAGATTAAGTGATGTTAGCATTAAGTGAAGGAAAGGAAGCGTAACAGATCAGAAAAGGTACGCGGAAATCTTCTATTTAGGAAGACCATTGCAAAGTGTTGTGGATTCTAGACAAGGGCAACAAAGTTTTGAAAGTAAACAACAGTATCAGTCTTAAAACAGTAAGACCTTTTCTCTGCACCCTTTCATTCCAAATCCCGCAAGCCAAATTCAGTTGACAAAGTTTATTGCTGACACGCCTTTAGTGCAAAATTACATTTGTCAGCCTCAAACAAAACAGAATTCCAGTGAACTTTCTGATTCTGACAAAGACCTATGTAAATGCAACTTTATGCTAATTGCTGTAGCATTTGGGGGGCTTTAATGGATCAAAATGCACCAAAAGTGGAAGTCCTGCAGGTTTGCCATAATGACAACAATTATTGTCATTTAGAAAGATTGAACTGTTTCGTTTAAGCAATTCGGACTGCCAAAATGCTGAAAGTAAAATATCAGTTAGTGGTTAACTGTAATGATCTTTTTAAAAAAATCAGCATCATTAAGCAGAAGGATTATTTTAGCTGATGATAAAAACTATAGTGATAATGCATCTGTTTAGTTCTCGTGTTGAGATTTAGCCAGGAATGCAACTATTAGATTAAACAGCTTGTGGTTTTAAAAGAGGAGGCTTCAAGTTTAATCATTTATGTATTAACCGCAGAGCAGAGAGCTAACACTGAGAGCTGTTTCACACTCCATTGTACGGGCACAGTAAAATTCTTATTGAATCTTGGTTATAGCTTCATTTTAAGAAGGCTTATGTTGTAAGAATGGTTCTTAATGTCTACATGCAAGAGGCCAAAGGAAGTTCTGTGGGTTTACGATCTTTCTCTTTCAAACCAGCTTTCATGAATCTTCTCCCGGATAAAAGCCTGATTGGGAGGGAGGATATGCAAAATGAAATGTAAATAAGTCTTTAAACAAAAGTATAGATTCTTTTCAGAAAATCTATAAGGCTTGAACAAATAGTACTTTGATGAATAACTATGCCAATTTGATATATTTAAGAACACATATAATTGCTTCTTATTATATTTGTATATCCTTATTGTATTTTTGGTCTACCCTCAGCTGCATTCACCCAGTACATTGAATAGAGTAAAGCAGAGCGAAGCTGAATGGAATGGAAGAGGATATAATTATTTTTTAATACATTTTTAAATTAATTTTTAACAAATTTATATTACACACAACATAAAACAGTGCATAGTGAAATGTGCCCACCACCCAGACACACACACATTCCCCACCACCAAATCGGGGGTGTTTCTTGTATAGTCCACTTGACCCAAGAGCAATATATCTATTTACATATTATACAGTGATTCCAATTTATTTCTTGTAGCTTGGTCTCGGATTCTGCTCGTCATATATCGTCTTACCTTGTCCCACCGTCCCATCAGTTGTCCCAACTCAGTTTCATTATCCGAATTTATCCTTTTATCCATAATTTCAAATTGAATATGGTCCACCATGTCCACCATATACCAATTTTGCATTGTCCATTTTGTCGCATCCTTCCAACCCAAAACTATTACTGCCTGAGCACTTTCTATTGCTGCTTTTTTTATTTCTCTAAATTCTCCCATCACATTGCTTTTAACTAGTATTGCCATTTCCTTAGTGATTGTCCATTGTATATTTAGCATTCTATTGATGTCCGAAGAGGATATAATTCTTTATTGGCCAAGAGTGATTAGACACACAAGGAATTTGTGTCCCGTGCATAAGCTCTCATTATACAGTATTGTACATACAAACAATAAAGTGATATAATCATTGTTGTGGTTGGCTCTGGCCCAGCTCCTGCCCCAAGGAATGTGGAGGTGGATGTGGGGAAACATCCACAGGCCACATGTCTGTTTTGCTTCCAATCAAATCTCCTGATGAAGGCTCCTCTGACAAAGGAAGCGTGGGTAGCAGGGAAGGGGGGAGTTTGGCAGACAGCCCAGGAGGAGATCAATCATCCTTATCATCCCTGGATTCTGAACAAGAACTTATGACAGATCCACGCATGCGGAGAGTGATGCATAGGAGAGAACAACTGAAGGATTGTTACAGGAGATAACTGAGGCCACCTGTGGTTGGGTGGGGCTGCTGTAATTAGTGCTACAGATAAAAGAGCAGCATGCTGGTTTAGCCTTGTGGAGGTTTATCTGATTCATAGTTTCGTCAAGATCATGGCTTTTGCTGTTTCCCTGTTCAAGTTTGTGTGTGGACTTTATGGACTTTGGAATTGGACTCAATTTCCCAGTTATTGGGTGAGAAATTGGATTGCATTTAACCTGTGCCTTGTGTGTATCAGAAAATCCCTTTGACATTTAAAAAGGGAGCTGTTTCTGTTTTTCTGTTGATAAAGACTTTTGGTTTTCCTTCTATAGTGTGGTGTGTGTCTTTCTGGACTAATTACCCTGTAATTACGGGCAGTTGGGACACGCCCGCAGAACAATCATAAAACACCAATGGGAGAAAAAGTTGTAGTTTTAACCTTTGTTAAACCTTTGACCAAGTATTCTTTATGAAACAAGATTCTTTGCTTAATTTGCGCTTCAAGCTGAGAAAACAGGCTAATTCTGCAAGCATGCTAATCAAGTATGAACACATACAACGTCTTTAACTGTGTCTGATCAGGCAATGTGTACGCACACACATTTTTATTTTATATACTTTTATACTTTATTTTTTCACACCTTCTTTGTGTATGGTATCGTAATAATATCTCGGAATGACCTTGAGAGACTAGGCAAAGAAATGCTGCCTAGGGAACAGTCAGATAAGAGAGAGCATAGCTTTATGTATGTTAAATGAAAATGTACAAATAAACTAGAGGGGGGAGGAGGGAGAAAGGGAGAGAGAGAGAGAGCACATAGCCCAAAGCTCTATAGTGGGTAGAATAGAAGGTTCAGGAGGGGTCCCTGGACAGGGAGGAGGGAGGACGCAGTGGGGTAGCATAAATGGAGCCCCACCCCAGAGCACCCAATTTGCACTGAAAGATGTTGAAAGAAAATGCAGGGGGTCCTGCATAAGCCATGCCCACAGTGTGGTAGTAAAAAATTTGGTAGCCCTTCACTGGATCATCCTTAGGTTATCAGGCTTTAAGGATAACAGCAGGAGAATTGTATGTTCATACTTGCAATACTCTGTTAATGTAGCTTTACAATAAATAGAATTAGCTTAAAGGGTTAAATAAGGTTCAGGGGGGGAAGTGTTTTTAATAGGAAAGTGAACACAAGAACAAGGGGACACAATCTGAAGTTAGTTGGGGGAAAGATCAAAAGCAACATGAGAAAATATTATTTCACTGAAAGAGTAGTAGATCCTTGGAACAAACGTCCAGCAGACGTGATTGGTAAATCCACAGTAACTGAATTTAAACATGCCTGGGATAAACATATATCCATTGTAAGATAAAATACAGGAAATAGTATAAGGGCAGACTAGATGGACCATGAGGTCTTTTTCTGCCGTCAGTCTTCTATGTTTCTATGTTTCTATTTGAGCGTGTTTCTTGTCTTATCTATTCGGTAAGGCTGACAGGTTTGCCAGATGGTATATTTACCAATTTCCAGTTTGCCAAATCTGTCCAATGCAAAATGTTTTTTTTCCCCTTGTCATGCCTTTATTTTAAGCATATTTTCCCACTTCCTGGAATGTCAAGAGAGATTTTGCCTACTCAGGTGTTTTGTAGAAAGCATACAATAAGATGAAATGGGAAATTCCCTACGTTGTCATATCCAAACTTTTTTCAAGTGGGTGCTTATGCATGTGTTGCTCATCAGATTCCATAAATGCCAGCCCAACTAATTTATGCAAAATAGCAGGTTTAATTTTTTTGATAGATAGGTAGGTAGGTAGGTAGGTGGGTGGGTGGGTGAATGGATGATGGATGGATGATAGATAGATAGATAGATAGATAGATAGATAGATAGATAGATAGATAGATAGAGATAGATAGATAAATAGATAGATAGATAGATAGATAGATAGATAGATAGATAGATAGATAGATAGATAGATAGATAGATAGATAGATAGATAGATAGATAGATAGATAGATAGGCAGAGAGATAGGCAAACAGACAGACAGACAGATACTTGGGGCACTTATCTTATAAATTGGAAAATATTTTGCTACTGAACCCTTTGGGCCACTGAAATCTGTGGGATTTCAAGCTTCCACATTTGTTTCAAGATTTCCCCCTAATGTGGATATGTATTAGCTTAAATTTGAAAACCTTGTATTCCTTTTAAAAAGATCAAGCCGCAGTGACCTGAATCACCATTAGCGTTTCGCTGCTGTATTTGCTTGTCCTTGCTTCCCTTGGCAAATGTCATAATATCTTTACCCTTTTGACTCTGAAACATATTTTATACGTTATGCATTCTTCACCTAAAAGATGATTGTTATTTAATTTTAGCCATGATGAATAGCTGGAGTGAATTCTTGCAAACAGGGAAATTGAAATTAAATTCATCATGTAAAGAAAAGCTCATCCTCCTCATGCAACCTAACAGTTTTCCTGCTAAAATCAATTTGTTTTGGTAAATTATGCAAAAAATTCTCAAAGGGCTGAGGTAGGTAATTTATTATAGTTCTGGCTGCTCCATAATGTTAGAAAATGAAATTTATTCGTGCAATATTAGATGGCATAAGCTGTAAGCTTAGTGGCATTCCTTTGTCTGTCACAATTTATCCAGGCTGTCCATGTGAACAGATTGCTTGCTGTTTGAAAGGACTAACATGTGTTTGAAGTCCTCTGCAGGTATTCCTCTAGACCAGTATTTACAGGTATTCCTCTAGACCAGTATTTACAGGTATTCCTCTAGACCAGTATTCCTCTAGACCAGTATTTACAGGTATTCCTCTAGACCAGTATTTCCCAACCTTGCAAATTGAAGATATTTGGACTTCAACTCCCAGAATTCCCCAGCCAGCGAATGCTGGCTGGGGAATTCTGGGAAGTCCAAATATCTTCAAGTTGCCAAAGTTGGGAAACACTGCTCTAGACAGCAGGGTAGGCATGGTGGCCTAATACTTCATAAAAGACACACCATTCCACACAAAAGTTTTATTAATGAGCAACAAATGTAAATAAATGAAACTTAGACTTAACTGGTTTAATGAATTGCATTGTACAAAGGGGCTGGAGTAGCTACAATCACTTATTATTATTATTTATTTATTTATTTGTTTTGTCAAGTACAAATTGGTGGTATACAAAGATATAGCAATGTTTATAAACATGATACTAATAAGAGAAAAACATTAGGACAGGGGATGGAAGGCACGCCCCTTACTGACCTCTTAGGAATCGGGAGAGGTCAACAGCGGATAATCTAAGGGTAAAGTTTTGGGGGTTAGGTGATGATACTACAGAGTCTGGTAGTGAGTTCCATGCATCAACTACTCGGTTACTGAAGTCGTATTTCCTGCAGTCAAGTTTAGAGCGGTTTACTTTAAGTTTGTATCTGTTGTGTGCTCATGCGTTGTTGTGGTTGAAGCTGAAGTAGTTGTTGGCATTAACTAGTTTAATGAATTGCATTGTGCAAAGAGGATAGAGTACCTCTAATCATTTATTTATGTGCTCAATTACAAAGCCTTGTTTCTATATAAGATGTGAAGGGCCTTGACTATACCGTATGCCAAGGAGCGGGTTTGTTCTGACCTAGACTTCCTGATGAAATAAAACAACCACATCTCTCTATTGTAACAGCTGCCAACCCTGCTGTTCTGTTCGGGTCGTATGTGACCCGAAGCCAAGTTTGAGTCCCTGTAAAAAATTTTCCCTGCATATCTGAAACTTGAAATTTCATGACTTTTCATCATTTCAGGGGTTCTCTCTATGAGAATTTTTTTTGGGGGGTGGGGGGCTTAGTTTTTGCTGAGCAAAAAAAGTTCCTAATGTTATGTTCGGGTCACATACGACCCGGACCGAAAACACTTCATTTGAAGTGCTTATGTTTGGTCAATTTGAAAACTTTTTTCACTTGGAAAGTAGTCTGAACATTTCTGCACACAATGATATGAAAATTGAAATGAAAAAATTAATCCTTATTGGTTTATTTTGCACATAAATGTGCCCCCCCCCGTTTTTGTGATTTTTTTTCAATTTATGGATAGTTTTGCTTGCAAAATCCATTCTATTTTACTGGAGTTGGTGTGGGATTGGTAGCTTGAACATTTCTGAATATAAGAAAAATATAAAGGAACTGAAAAAAATGATTCTTACTGGTTTTTTAACATCAGAAATAAGGCCTCCCCCCCCCCCTCGGCTGCTTGCAATCATTTTCACTTTTTATTTTTTTATGCTCCAAATCCGAAATATTCTTTAAAATCTTAGGCATTCATTTACTCAATTTAACAATGCTGGTCATCAAAAAATATTTTTGGGGTGGTGGCTAATTGTTTTCTGGGCAAAAAAAAATCATAACTTCAAATCTGTTTCTGTTCGTATATGACAGGACCAAAAATATTTTTTTTAGGTACTTGAATTTAATCTTTTTGAAAACTTTTTCAACTGGAAAACTAGTTTGAACATTTATGAACATAATGATATGAAAATTGAACTGGAAAAATTGAGACTTATATTTTTATTTTGATCAAAAAGCCCCTCCCCCCATCCTTTCTGAATTTCGTGTCAATAATTTATATTTTTTAAGGCTACAAATCCCTAAGGAATTTTCCCCCAAAAGGTTTGATATACTAAATTGAACATTTCTGAACATGAGAAAAATATAAATGAACTGAAAAAAATGGTTCTTATTGGTTTATTTTTGCCACAAAAGGGCCACCCCCCCCCCCGGCCTTGCTGTGTGCCATTATTGTCACTGTTTATACATATTTGTCTATAAATATTTGGAATATCCTTTTGAAAATCAACCACATTGTAGCCAGATAACTAATTTTATGAAAGAAATCCATTTTACTAAAAAAAAGTATGTAAGTTTGAAATTAACAGCATAATTTTTATATAAATTGAAATAAATTTATATGCAAAATAAACCAATAAGGATTAATTTTTTCAGTTCAATTTTCATATCATTGTGTGCAGTAATGTTCAAGCTACCAATCCCACACCAACTTTAGTAAAATAGAATGCATTTTGCAAGCAAAACTATCCATAAATTGAAAAAAAATCACAAAAACGGGGGGGGCGGCACATTTATGTGCAAAATAAACCAATAAGGATTAATTTTTTCATTTCAATTTTCATATCATTGTGTGCAGAAATGTTCAGACTACTTTCCAAGTGAAAAAAGTTTTCAAATTGACCAAACATAAGCACTTCAAATGAAGAGTTTTCGGTCCGGGTCATATGTGACCCGAACATAAGATTTGTAACTTTTTTCGAACAGAACAGCAGGGTTAAAGCCCTATATGGCTTAGGGCCAGATTATTTGCGAGACCCAAGGGTGGGCTACTGTTCGGACAGGTGGGGGGACGCAGTGGGGTAGCAAAAATGGAGCTCCACCCCAGAGCATCCAATTTGCACTGAAAGATGTTGAAAGAAAATGCAGGGCGTCCTGCATAAGCCACACCCACAGTGTGGTAGTAAAATTTTGGTAGCCCTTCACTGCTCTGACCACGTACCTCCCAGTGACTGCTAAGGGCCCACAGGGTTGGTCTCCTCCAGGTCCTGTCAGCTAAACAATGTCAGCTGTTGGGTCCACAGGGCAGGACCTTCTCTGTGGCTGCTCCGGCTCTTGGAACCCGCTTCCTCCCAAGATCAGGACTGACCCCATCCTACTAGCCTTCCAAAAAGCCATAAAGGCTCTTCCAGCAGGCTTGGATTATGCATGCTTGTTCTTAATTGTTTTAATTGTTTGATAATATATCTGACTTGCTTTGGACATCTGCTGTGCAATTCCCTGACAAATCATTAGGAAAACAATTGTACCTAATTACAAGCAAACCACCTTTTCACAGAAAAAAAGGGGGGAAATCACAGTCATGTGAATGACAGACAATGCAAACAATTGTAAATGTGGGTTGATTGCCAAGTGCCCAAAATGTAATTATGTGAACACAGGAAGGGTCTAAGGAATTTCAAAAGTGGGTCGTAAATAGCTTCTACAATGTCCATTGTAACTTCAATCAGTTGTAAGGCAAGGACAGCCTTTAAGTAGTATATGCTTGGAACAAACTTCCAGCAGACATGGTTGGTAAATCCACAGTAACTGAATTTAAAGATGTCTGGGATAAACATATATTCATCCTAAGGTAAAATATAGGAAATAGTATAAGGGAAGACTAGACGGACCATGAGGTCTTTTTCTGCCATCAGTCTGCTATGTTTCTATCAGAGTTTGCCAAGGATTCTGTACTAGAATTAAAACGAGGGACTAATTTATACCAATTTTGTTGTATACATGATATACAATGACAATAAAGGCTATTATTGTATGCAAGTTCTGTTTACTGATGAGAGCAGTCATGGTATACTAAACCAAGAACATAGCAATAGCAATTGCACTTAGATTTATATACCGCTTCATGGTGCATTACAGCCAGTGATGGGCTACCAAAATTTTTACTACCACACTGTGGGCGTGGCTTATGCATTTTGTTTCAACATCTTTCAGTGGAAATTGGGTGATCTGGGGTGGAGCTCCATTTTTGTTACCTCCCATCCAGGGAGTAGCCCACCCCTGATTATCTACTATATAAAGTGTATGTACACACACACACACACACACACACACACACACAGCTTTTCTAAAATTATACATATTCAACCTCATTTACTGTGATAGGAAAAACCTATACCCATGTTGTGGTTAGCTCTGGCCCTGCTCCTGCCCCAAGGACTATGGATGTGGGGGAGACATCCACATGCTGCAGGCCTGTTTTGCCCCCCTCCCTCCTGGTGGAATCTGCTGATGAAGGCTCCTCTGACCAAGAAGACATGAGTGACAGGGAGGAGGAGAGTGTGGCAGACAGCTCAGAAGGAGATCAATTATCTAGCCCCTCCCTGGATTCAGAACAAGAGTTAATGATACAGCCACGCTTTCAGAGAGCGATGCATAGGCAGCAACAATTGAGAGATTATTATCAAAGAAAATGAGGCCACCTGTGGTTGGGTGGGGCTGTGGTAATTAGTGAGGCTGTTATAAATAGCAGCCTATGGGTTTGGCCATTGTGGAGGATTATCTGATCATTGTGTTTCGTGACTGCTTTACTGACTTTGACTTTCTGTGTGCTGATTTTTCCCCGATTTGAAACTAAACCAGAGCAAAGTGTGTGTCACTTTGTGAAAGAAGAAGGACTGTGAATTGCCTTACAGCTGCAAGCTAAGTATCACAGAACTGATAAGGGACTTGTACAAATTACCAGTTTGTTTGGAGATGAATGCTCTTTGCTATACCAAAAGAGGGCTTAGGTTAAGTGAATTTTCATTATAAAGAACATTGTTTTGAATTTTCAAACGTGTGTGTGTCTGAAATTTGTACCTGTGAATTTTCGGGAGGATTCTACCAGAGAGCCCGACAGAACAACCCAGAGCCCAGAAGGAGGGGAAAAAATCAAAATTTTGCTACCGGTACTGTGCACCTGACTGTACCCATTGGAACCCACCACTGGTTACAGCCCCCTCTCTAAGCATTTTACAGAATCAGCATATTGCTCCCAACAATCTGGGTCTTCATTTTACCCACCTTAGGAGGATGGAAGGATGACTCAACCTTGAGCCTGGTGAGATTTGATATGCCAAACTGCTGGCAAACAGTGATCAGCAGAAGTAGGCTGAAGTATTGCACTCTAACCACTGCGCCAGCATAGCTCCTGTGTCTATTTGAAGAGTATCCTTTAATTTCAGACCATGAAAGTATCTCCTTTATCTTTACCCGGGATCATTCCATCTTGAGACTTCAGTTTTCTGCCAAGCCTTTATAAGCTAATGGCATTATTTACACTCTTGCTGCTGATTCAGAGCAATGATACTTCCATCATCAGCTTCAGAAAGTTTACAGAAACAATGATTTCCCATATGAGCTAAACTAATTAACTATTAATCATATTTCAAGTATCTCCTAATCTCATGCTAATTACATTGCTATAATTCATTAATAAATATTTAACTTAGCTTTAAGCATTTTTTTCCTGCTGCTAATAACCCAAAATCTGTGCATACTACAGATGGCATATTTTCAGAACCCTGTTGAATGCAGTTTTTGCATAATCTACAACTCCATAGTTGTTCTTCCATGTGAAAGAAATACTCTGTAGTAAGAGGAGCGCGGCTTATTTTTCCAAATATTATTTTATTAGACTGGAGATGAATTGGCAGTTTGGTACTAACCAAATCAACTCTTTCTCTTTATTTTGAGACTGTTTCTCCCAGAAATTACATATTCCTTGCTTTCTCTCTTTTATACAAACATAGGCAACTAAAGTAAGAACATAAATTAATCCACCTAAAACAAAATAGCATAGAT